>NW_009616808.1:114010-118250 GCF_000690535.1 Cariama cristata
AGGAAAAGGACTTGCGCCAGCTTCTAGCCTCTTTATGCTTCAAATACACACCTCCCGACTACCTACAAACTTCTCCTATAGTAGGCACCACCGTCAGCTCCTCTGTTTAGGTAACAAACCCACTGTGGAACTGGAAAGAGGCTTTCAAAGGAGATCGTACTAAGGGGGAAAGCTTCCTTCTCTGACTTCAGTGACCGCACAACATAATGCTCAACTAGTGGCTTTGTGAGCAGTGCAGCCAAAACTCACAATGTACAGTGATAAAGAAAATAACCTCCAACCCCTTTGGTCAGAATTTGGTCCACACTTTCTCTGCACAGCAACGAAGGCTCTGGCACTCAAACTGCGCTGCAAAAATGGACCCTTGTCACTGTGTTGTGATGAGTCACAGTGGAGCAGTCTTTTACCTTATACAAAGCATCACAGCAGCAAAAGGATTAGTACATGCAGCAAGATGAATTTATCCTGAGAAAGATCCACATTAGCCAGCAGACAGGTGATACAATCCTCCTAAGCTCATTATATATAAAGGGGATGACTATCTATTGCATAAGCTGGTTGCTCATAGAAGAGCTACATGCTTGGGGCAGGAGCTGATTAAGTCTTTGCAATTGGAAAATTAAAACAAGGATGGCAAGCCCGGGCCATCCTGGTTAATATTCCCAGGCTTTGCCATTGATGTTTGGGTTAGTAACTACTACTCAGATCATTCCTTTAGACTACAACAGGCAAGACTTCATACTGTCTTCAGCAGCTATCAGGCATCCCACATCTGGGTGGACACAAGTAGTAAGACACAAAAAAAAACTCCAGAAAAAAGAAAAGCACATGCCTCCTGGCACTAGCTGGGAAAATTCCTACGTGTGCCTATCACAAAGTCATATCTCCTGGGCCTTTGGCATCGGGATGCATGTGAAGCATCCACAAACAGGTAACAGCAGCTCCCCAGTACACTGTGCATTGGTTCAAGCCATGTTTTCACAGACCATGCTGAATAACCTTGCCCCAGTGCTGTAGGTCTGCTGTGGTGGTCTGCTGTCCGTGTCTTGCCCCAGCTGACCTCACACAGCACATCACGTCGGACAAGACCACAGCCTGAGGCCACGCAGCTTTAGGTAACGCCACCAGAAGTCTTCCAGTTTGAAAAACAAGACTGAAGAAAAGATGTATGAGAGACTGAATTAGAAAAGGACTTGCAGTAAGGAAAGATTCAAAGGCATATCACGGATAAGATTAGGCCAGGATATATGTCCTCCTAATGCAGTCTCAATGAGGTTGTGCTCACAGCTCTATGTGTATACACAGAGAGATAAAGCAAGGCACCCAAAACTATAAAACCAAAGATCTTTAAATTAGAAAGGATCCCAGGGATGCTAATAAAATGCTGGAAAGAATTATGTATCAACATCTACATGGAGGTTGAATGAACGTAACATGCTTTTCCTAGAAAAGTGGCAACTAAAACTGACGCATGGAGAGGGTAGGAGAGATTGGGAGAGCAAGATAGCTGCACCATAAAGTGCAAGAGAGAATCACTTAGAGATGAAGAAGATATTTAAGGACAGCATTAAAAAGAAGAAATGAACATGCAGCTACAGAAATGGAAGAAGGGTGTTTCACGTGAGAAAAAACAAACGTAGGTTTAAACTAATTCTGCTTCCAGAAAAACAGGTAATAATTCTAAGCAGCAGTTTCCAGTGCTAGGCTTGTGCAAATACATCCTCCAAAAGGCTTTGTGGATCAGTTTGCAACAGGCCATGTGGCCCGGAGAAGTTGCTGTGGCTCTGGCTGACGACGGAGGTGCAGCATGTACTGGCTGAGCCTTGGTGGTTTATGGCCTCTCCGTTTCATCCCAGCCATTAGATCCCAAGGGGCATTGGGCCCTGCTTGCACCATGACATACCCTAGCAGCACAGTCCCCTGGCGATTCCTGCTACCACTAGAAAAAACAGGCGTTTCTGGTTTTGTTGGGACACCTCAGTGCCTGGCTCTGGCGCACAAGCAGCGGCTGCCAGCCCCACTCCTCCTGCACGTCTGCCCTGAGCCTGCCTGTGCCGTTGCAGTTTATTTCACGCATGGACACCCAGTGCCGGCTCACTGCTACCCTGCACGCACGGCAGCATATTCCTGGTCTTTGTCATGCTCTTGCGCTCTCAGGACTCTACTCCACTCACACACACTTGCCCTCTGGCATCCCCCCCAGCTTGGAAGGCTATTTCAGGCTCACGCAGTGCTGTTTTCTGTCCTATGTGTTGTGCAGGTATCCTGGAGGCTCCCATGCAATTACCATCAGATGCTCAAAGCAGCAACGGCTCAGCACACAGATACCATCACAGAGCACATAGCAAACGGCTCCCCCCCTTCCACTTACTGCACCCAAACCTACCCCCATCCCCTGATACCTGCTACTTGGCCCTTTGCACCTGCAGTGACACCACAAGTTTCCACGGCATGTTGCTAACAGCCCAGCCAGATTTCCACATCTTTCAGTCTTGATGGACAGTACACTAGACTGGGACTTGGGAGATGTAGGTGCTAATTTGAGAGCTTGCTACAGGCAATTCCTTTCATTTTCTCTGTGCCTCAGCTTCATATCTAGATCGTAAGAACAAATGTTACTGTCAAACCAAAAGTCCATCCAATAATTCCTACTAATAGCCTCCCAGCCTTCAGCTACTCTCAGGTTAGGAAACTTCTGAAACTGATGTTGTTTATATATTTAATAACTCTTAAGTGCTTTTCTCTTCCCTGCGTTTGCCCAGGTTCCCCTTAAATCTATGAAAACTTTCTGTACTCACAACATCCTTTGAGTGCAACATATCAATCACTTGTTGCATAAAAGCAACATCCCGCTGTTTGTTCTGAACTTGGCTCCTATCGGCTTCATTCAGTGTCCTCTGGATCTCCTACCAGGATAGACACAGAGCCACTAATCCTCTCCATCTTCTCCATTCTGCTCATGATCTGCCTTCCTGTAAACTCTGCGGTACAGATACTGCCTCTCTCTATAAATAACACTGTACAGCAAGGGGCACTGAGGGTGCTCCATCTCAGCTGGAAATCCCAGGCATCACCATAAACCAAACCAGGTTATCAGTGTGCACTTGTACAGCTGTCCCCTGCAGACACACACTCCCCTGTACACCCAGGGCTTGCAGGGGCTGCTCCAGGCACAGGCTCCCTTCTGCCCTGCCTGAAATCTGCAGGCTCCATTAGAAGCTGATGAATTGTTTTCTGCTCTCATGCTTGACTCCGTATTGGGTTATCTATGCGGAAACGTAATTTGTTTGCTGATATCAAAATGCTGTCGTTCACCTGAGGGATTAACATCATGACAAAATCATTAGAAGCCTGATGGAGACCTTCTGAGTTTGTGGAAAATTCATTCTTCAGCCTAATGAATGTATTTTTCTAAACGACTGCAACAGCAACACGCCTGTTTCTCATTTGCCACTAGACCAGCCAGAGACGCATGCACACGCTTAAGGGCTCAGCTTACTCTCAGACCAGCTAAAAGGGCAAACAACGCCTGAGGCTCAAGAGAAGCGTACAGGTCCAGCAGCAATGCCGCAGCACGGGGCTTCAAACACCAACATGGCATGGGGAACAAATCCCACCACCGTGTCTTCACCCCACCTCCATGGGGAATGAGTCCCACCATTGCATCTCAACTCCCCTTCCACGGGAAGCCCCCAGATAAGCAGTGCTGGGTGCTGAGCCTTTCCCTGCCTCTCTGCCTCCACGTCTTCCCCTTGCTCATGCATCCTGTTTCCCCCAGGCACTCCTCACCAGAGACAAAACACTCCTCTTGTAAACTCTCCCCACTGCTCCCTGCGAGTTGCTACTCCTGCATGACGTTATGGACTGGCAATGAGTCACTGTCACTCCTGGGGAAGGGGGAGAAAAGCGACCTTTGTTTTGCTGATTCACTGCCAAAAACCCCACGTAATGCAAGCTGTCTGCTCCACATTAAAGCCTCCTTCCACAGCATGCTGGAGAGGATTTTTCTATTGCCCTGCCACCAAGGTGACACGATCAAACATTTTTTCCAAACAGTGCTCTAAGCGACACTGGAATTTGCATTTCAATTTGGATTCATTCTTATGGTTCAAATGAACTTCTGAAATACCTCTTCGTGTGTGGTTAAGAAGCACGCTCTCTCACTCTACTGATATACACACATATATATTTTTAGCCTTGATCCCCACATTAGAGAAAAGTCACCCTTTTAAAAGAGCGG
>NW_009616808.1:118281-125055 GCF_000690535.1 Cariama cristata
TTGCGAAACGATATTAGCACAATGAAGAAAATCACTCCTAATTTTTATAAATTATCTCATCATCTGCAACTAATTAGCAGCTGCTGAAAGCTGGGAAATCGCTCTTCACCCTAGAGAGACTAGCTCCAAGCTACTCAGAACTCAAACATCCCTGATGGTCAAGGATTTCATGAGAAGCCTCCAGCTGGCTCCAGCGCAGGTCCCGCTGTCTGTCCCATCAGGTGAGAAGTTGCGCAACCCCAGCACTCCCAGCATCTCCGCTGTGAGGAATAGTTACGATGCAGCTTAGCTGGAAACTTTATTAAAATCCAATCTAATCAAGCTGTTGTGACTCTCCATTCTCCTTACCCTCGCTCCTAGGCGCTCATGCCTCTGTCTCTGCTGCTGTAAATGTGTCTATAAAAGTAAAATGAGCAAGCAGCCAACGGCTAAATAGCACTTAATCAGAAGAAAATGTATACTCTGGTGGATAGAAAACTGCTATTAAGTTGCGGGGGGAGACAGAAGAAAATAATAAGCTATAAATGGACAACCAAATAAATCTCCTGCCATACCAAGTGAGAGCACATCTGGTTAGATGCCACCTCCAATGAGTTGTGAGCAAAATATTTATTTGCCACCAAGTACCTGGCAGCAGGAGTGGGAAGGGATTACAGCTTGGAGAGCAGCATTGCTTTCACTGCCTCCCTGCCGGCCCTCGGAGGCAGCAGCAAAATCCGATCTGAAAACATCTGACCCCCGAAGCCAGCAAGCTGGCAGGCCCCAGGCATCACTGACCAGGCTGTTATGCTGCCCATGGCTGGTGGGTCAGCTCCAGCTCGCTCTGCTGCAAGGGCAGGGGCTCAAGCTTGAAAAGCCATCTCCTCTCCAACAGGAGAGCCCCTCAGTCTCCACCCCTACTGCGAGCCCTAAGAGGGTCAATAAGGCAACAGACGATACACCAGAGACTCTAAAGCTATAAATACCGGAGGGACTTGCACACCTCTGATCCTTGAGAGCGCCTTAATGTAATACAGCGAACTTCAGTATTGGGAGAAAATGCGATTTGGGACTTGGAAGTCCCTGAGGGAAGAGCTCCTCAGAGAGGGGCACCATTGCAAAGGGGATTATGACCGTAATCATGAGATTAGTTGAATAATCCCAGCCTAAAAGACAGGTTTTGTCATTTGCAAGATGCTCAGCACCCTCTCACTTTCATGGAAATACAGTGCAAAGCAGGGTCAGATTGACTTTGAGGAACAATGTGGGGAAAGAGGAACCCGATTCAGCAAACACTGTCCCATCCAAATCCATCCATGCGTTACTGCTTTGCTGAGGGAAGGTTGGTTTGCTCATCTGCCTCAGCTGGGGCTGGCCAGCTCCTGTCTCCCTACGCTGGCAAGACAACACGTACGCATTGACTTTTTATTCCCTCACAACACCTCTCTGCTTCAGACTGAGATATTTTGCTGTTTTACAGATTTAATGCAGGTAACGGGGTTCAGGCCTCCTACAAATGGCAAAAAAAAAGAAATCCAGTCCTACTGAATTAAAAGACAATATGACAGGGAAAACAAAATAAAATAAACCTCCTCTACTAATCACGGAAGCGCTTGCGCAGTTGAATTGCACAAAGTAAACAAATAATTACTGGCTATTTTCTTCTCTAAGTCAGAAAGCAGATTAGGTAGCTGAGACCGAAATCTAAAGCAAGTGCGTGTCGTGCCCAGGCTTACAAAAAGAACAAAAAAAGCCAGCCAGGAGCAGAACCCTGCAGTATCACAACTGCAGCTGTCGGACCCTGCTGCTCTCCAAGGGACAGACTCTTCCGTGCAACAAGAAATCCACTTGCTCTTACCACTCAGGCGTTGATATCCTGGCTAGAAAGATACATAAAACCAATGCTAATATTTTTACATTTCCAGATTCTCAGCTTTTAACTGAACACATTCAGATTTACTACCTGGGGAGTGATCTTCCAAGAAGTGAAAGACAGAGTTTGGTATTTCCCCTTGAAAGGACTATATCTTACAGACCACCCAGATGTCTCAAAACCCAGGTATACACTTGGCTGAAGTCTGTTGCCAGAATCAGAAGAGAAAGCGAAGAGAGGTGCAAGAAAAAGTAATGCCTGCATTTAATATCACTGTGTTTTCCATTTCTGCAACGGAAAGCAAAATTTACCCCCTCAAGCCCACTGCAAAACTGGGAAGGATATTCCTGGTGGTTAGAAACTTCTTGCTAGGAAACTAGTGACACTTTTCCCCACAGCACTGGAGAACCTGCTTAATTCAGCTTTAGTAGAGAGATCTACAAAACCAGCAGAGAAGTAATGAGATTCCAAGTATCAAGAGTGAACTACCATGAACTATCACGTTTCACAGTGGAGCCTGCACGCTGGCAGCTCCCAGGAGAGCAGCGAGCTTTATCCCTGAAAGGTTGCACTGACCTGTCCAAGCGGAGCAGGTGAGGACGTACATCCCCACGGCACGCACCCCTGTAGACCGATCGCTCTGCTCTCCCTTAAGGCAGCTGCAAAAACGCAAGCAGACAGTAACCTGTTGCACAGTTCCCTGCAGGTGCTGGCTGTAGCTCGGGCAGCTCAGCACAGAGCGCCAGCTCTGCCTTTTCAAGCACAAATAATGCGGGATTGTTTCCAGATGGTGGGGTGGGGGAGAGCAAAGGCTAGAGCCAGGACATTTAAAACAAAAGCGTACAGCCATATTCAGCAAATTACTGTTTTTCAGAAGGGTTTCGGGTGCTAGTCACAGAGATGTTCTTTCTTGCATTTCTTCCGGAGTTTTGCTGTGGTTTTATTTTATTTTTGTTCTCACGTCACCTTTTTGTGTTAGAAAGCATCCATGCTTCATGCTATAAGTGGCTTGTTTTAGTAGCAGAAGAGGAAACTCTCAAAGCCAGGGTTCTTCTAAACCAAGCCACCAAATCTTTTTGAGGTTAACTGATTCCCTAAGCATCAGAACACACCTTTCAAAAGCACGCTTAGTGGCATAAACTTCTGCTCAAAGACTCTCTGTGCTGCTAGCCAATGCCTGAAAATGCCTCCCATTTCCTTGCAATAAAATTGACAGTCCCAGAACAAACAGACACCAACCCATTGCAGTTTGCCACCCAAAAGGGCAGGAGCCAGGCAATGAGGAGGAGGAGAAGCGAAGGTAGCAGAGGGACCACGACCAGCTCAAAGTCATCTCTAGCAATGCATGGCTGCCCCCAGGGCCGTGGAAAATGTCCTCCTAAAAGGTCCCCATCACAGTGCAGAGCTTGGGGGACTGAAAGCATCTACCAAGAGACATGAGTGTGATGGACTTACTGAGCCCTCCTTGCTGCTGCACTTTGCAGAGGCACTTACTCTGATGTCCAAAAGCTCCTACGGACCATGAATGCTAGAGCTGGCTGACATGACCGAGACGCTCTTACTTGATAAACAGTGACTGCTCCTCCAGAGCAATTACCAGCTATTAAGTAAATGAGACATGAAGAAAATAAAAAAGAGCCTGTATTTACAAAGGAGCCTGTAATGACTCTATCGTTGTGTCAGCTTCACATGCTTGACAAGACAGACGCAAGTGAACTTTTGAGTCTCTTGCCTTCACTTCATTTCCTTTTCATAAAGCCAAGTACAGTGGCCACAGATTAATTTTTCTCCCTCCCTTTTTCTTCCTGGACTTACCTTGAGATGCCCTGATATCACTCAAGCAGAGGGTTAGCTGGGGTTGCCTCCACGTCCATCTAGAAATATCTCATACAGCACTGTGCAGCAGCAGAGCCTCAAAGAGCTATCGGGGTTAGCTACGCAGCCGAGGTGTGCAACACCTTCATGCTCACACCCCGTCTTGCTTTGAGCTGTTTATTCCTTCTCCCTCTAGCTATCCAGCAAAAAGCTAAACATCTGGCAAGCTGCTGTTTTAAATTTATTTTGTTTTCCACTGGCCTTTGTGCTTACAGTTTAGAGATAATTTTCTATCACCTGTGGAGAACTTGCAAAGTCCAGAGATGAAAGACAACCAGCCAAGCAGCTTACTGTAGGTGCCAGCATGGAGAGGCAGAGAGGATGGCTCCAAGAGGACGTGCTGCTCTCCCAGTGGCCGTTCCTGCCCCAAATGTACATCAATGAAGCATTCAGAGACAGAACTTCCCATAGATGTTCCCACATCAATCTGTGGGTTCTGTACACCATTTCCCATGGAAATGGCTGTGCCTGCATCCTGCTCAGGGCAACTCGTCATGCGCTGTAGGCACCTTGTATCCTCTTCTCCAAGCATGGCTGCATGTTCCTGACCCATGCACACCCAGCCTCTTCCATTCATTCTGTTCCCAGTGTCAACAATTTTACCAGCGGTATTTGCAGGGCTGTAGGGACTGAAAACACACAGAAATAGAAAACTGTAACCTAGAGACAGGGAAGGGAGGGAGTTCAAAGCATTTTCCTGCTAAACGACAACCCAAGCTGCCTGCAAATAAAACTCTGGAGCTCATCAAGTAACTCTGACCATTGAGGGTGCTTAATAAAGATTACTTTTCTATAGCTCCACTTGCCTGAGGCATCATTTGTTCCTAATGAGAAGCTCCATGGGATTTAAACGCATGAGAGAAGAACAGACTTTTCAACCACAGCCATTACAATGAAAACAAGCTTTCTGCTCCAAAACCCAAGTCAGTCACAGCTCAGACCCCTGTCCTACCCTGAAAATGCTCCTCAGCCATGCCAAGCTGGACAACCACAGTGCTTGCTTTCTGCCAGACTCGGTAGACAGCTACCCCATAGCATTACCTCTCCAAGACTGGTCACGTTGGGGACTTTGAAGCAAGCTCTGCTGAGAGCCGCGGTGCTTGGGGCACTGTGTGCTGCCTGGGCAAAGCCACTGCAGCCTCACCTGGCCCCAAAAGCCCAACACCAGCTTCTGCAGGGAAGCAGCACAACTGAGGCTGGTGAGGCTATTGCATGGGATATCTAAGACTTTGCATAGGTAGTGCAAGATATTTCATTGCCAATTCAACCATTCTTTTGCTTTGTCTTGTGTACCGCTAAGATCATGGTATTCCTGAGCATGCCTGGAATAATAAAGTACTTCTTCTCACTGTACCAGGGCCCCCAATGAAACAAGCATACCAAAAAATTCCACATGCCACTGAAACAGATAGTAACACGACAGATAATAAATGCTAAAAGTCTGCAACTGCCAAGCTATCTTCTGTGCAAGGGATGTGGAACTACGTGTTCTGAAGTGCCAAAGCCAATCGGCAGAATGGACTTCTCCTGCTGGTCAAACGGGAAGATGTGTGGGGCAGCTGAACATGACAAGAAAACCACTCCGCAGGGTGAATGAAGGAGTATGATTAGGGGCATCCTGCCATGGTAAAATGAGATGCCTGACACAATGCAGAGGCTATCAAATGTGCTGTCGAACACCATGGCGTGCACACACATGTATCCATAAGCACAAATTCTATAAGATGCTGGAGACTACAAAACCCTCTAGCAGTGAGATGGGGCAGCTGATCCTATCGGATACAGGTTAGCGGATTCTTCTTGCCAAGCAGAAGAACCACAAACGAGGGTTGGGAAAGGCGTGGAATCTTGTAGTAAATGCAGAGATCCTCAGACAAACCCAAGCTGACACTACATTATGATTTTTCAGACTTCATTATCCCTTGGGCTTGGCAAGAAGATCACACAAGTCTTAAGCTCATGTGGGATGAGCCCCAGGCTAGATCTCAGGCATTCATCCTGGCGTGCACCTCTGCGATATGGAACCAGGAACAATTCCAGAGGACACAGCACATAGAGACCGGCTCTAGTGAGTCTGCACTGTGCTACAACGCGGGGTAGTAAACAGCAACCACCACCAGCAAGAGAAAAATATATGGGCAAATAGAGCCCCATCCTTGCCTTCTTCCTCCTATCCCAGCTCTAACTTCCTCCCTTTGAACACAAATTTAGCAGCGAGACGCAAGAACTTTAAGTACTTACAGAGACCAGGTTGTCAGGATAGGCCCAGGAAAAGAGGCAAAAATACAGGATAGGAAGGTTCTGGCAGTCAGTTTTATTAGCTCTCCCGACAATAACAATGACAAGGGCTACCAAAGATGTAATATTTACAGGAGACAGTCACTTTGAACAGATAGGAGCATAATACAGACAGGTTACCCACAGACTCCTACAGGGGATGGAGTTTGATCCTGGATCTCCTGCATCCCACCTGAGACTCCTAACTCACTTTGGAGTTGATTTCTCTCTCAAAACTGTCTGAAACAGCTTGAAAATTCTTGAGTCTTCCAAGTACAGAACATAAGATATTCTAAAACCTCAGAGTTACACAACTAAGAGGAAAATCAAGCCTCATCCCTCCTTGTGCATTAGCCTTTTTTACATCGCATTCAGACCCTACGCTCTAAGCCCCATGCCCTTCCTGCATGCTGTAAGCTCCCGGGCTCAGGTACTGGCTCCAGCAGCCAAAAGTAGAGTCCTACAGTGCTGAAAGACAACTGCCAGCACTAAGATCAGGTCCTTCCCTTTGTGGACAGCTTTAGAAGCATCTGGAGTAGTTATGCTTTTATGACTATCACTAAAGAGAGATGGGTCAGAAACACATGCCAGGTGACAGGTGACATCTGCATTAAGTCAGGTGGCCAGCTAAAGTTAGTTAAAAGTACCTGGTTGCTCTTCTGCAACAGAACTGCTCTTCCAGAAGCAGATAATCAGTGCCCATGAACAATTACTAGACTCTCTCTCTGCAATGAAATTGCAGCCCTCAAGATTTCCAGCACTCTCTCTTT
>NW_009616808.1:125086-201017 GCF_000690535.1 Cariama cristata
CAGCAAGAGTTTGTTCCCTTGCAGCTGTCCCTTCCAGTGCTCAAGGAGAGGTCTGACTACATTTACCCCAGGAAGCATGAAGTGCTGCAAGCCCTGCACTAGAAATGCTCCCCAGGGACACGTGGTACCCAGAACAGTTATCACCTAACCAGAAGAAGTGGCCTCCTATTCTGCCAGCAAAAGAGAAAAGCTACCCAAGAAACTTGAACAAAGATCAAACCACTTACGAAGCAGCAACCAAGAACCTTGTGAAAGAGCAAAGCACTCATGGGCAAACTATTACCTCCCCTTTACTCTTGTGGCTCCATTCTGGAGGATGATGGCACAGCTGGTCCTTCCCCTTCATCACATGCACGTATCCCTGTAGACTAAGCTTTTCCTTCAGGAATCCCTGCAGCAGATTAAAACTCAGTTTATTAAATAAGGCAGTATTCTAACAAGGGTAATCCATAGATAATTTCACTCATTCAAACCCTATTTTATCTCAACCAAGTAGACTTATTTCCATTTAACAATCTTAATTCTTTTAGCACTTTCTGGCTCCCAAATTGGCTTCGACAGTAGAATTGACATTCAGCCATCATTTTCACATAAAGTTCCATTTAGTCTCTCCAAACCCCTACAGCGTCTGGAGGTGCAAGAGGAATTCATTAGCGGTGTCTTTGGGAAAATGAGCCATCCCTCCCTGCAGCCTTCTTACATTCACAGTCCTCATTTGGCAGGGGTCGAGTCAGAGCGGGCAATCGCTGGGCTAAGCTGCTCCTTCGCTGCAGATCCCCCCTGTTGCTTCCTTCTAACTGCATGCTCAAGTCCACCTCTGGCCTGACACATGAGCATCTGCTTTCTTTGCTTCTCTGCCCACTGAGCTTAGCATTTTATTTTGATCCATGGGCCACAGAGCTCCCTCATTCCCCCAAGCCCTACGAGCACCAGGTCTGCATGTCCCTCCCCGCAGGGAGGTCTCTGCCAGCCCCGAGAGCCCTGTGGTCCATGCCCTGCTGCTGCTCCAGGTTACCACTCTCAGGCATAACCAGCCATGGTTATGAGCACCCATCTCCACGCATCTCCCGGCTCTTCCTCATTTCAGGAGCTCTCCTCCAGGCAGGATCTTTGTCTTCTGCTTCTCAGGCCTCCCACACTCATCTCCCCTCCAGAGATAACACCCCAAACAAGGGCTCTGGGGAACGATGCTACCCTAATGTGACACCATCATCTTGGATGGCTTTCCCAGCAACAAACAAAATGCAGGCTGAGGGCACCCATTCATCCTGCCCGCTCACAGCTATTTTAGGTATGGATTGTGCCCTGGGTGTTGCTGCCTTCTCTCCCACATGGACTCTGCTTCCCCTGCCCATCAGCGCAGCCTGTGCTCTGTGCAAAGCTTTGTGCTTTTCATAGCCGACATCCTACAGAAAAGCAAAATTCATTCTTTCAAGTTCTTCGATTCTTCCCCTTTTCCTCAGCATCTTTTCAGCAATCTCAGTCAGTAGCTTCCATCTCATCTTGGTGAGGTCTTCATGAAGGAGAAAAGGAGCAAGAGGAGCACAAAGCCAGGAGCAAGGCTTTGTGGGGAAGGGCAGGACCTACCCCTCACAGAGGCTGGACCTCTGCGTAGGGCCCAGCAGATCCCAGCCAGGATCTGTCTCACCTGTTTTGTCAGTGGGTTGTTGTCTACTCCTGGGATTGGAACTTTTTCAAATGCTATAGGTTCAAAACAGCTGAATATCAAGAGCTAGAGCTTCTGAATCCAAGCCAGGACAATTTGGGCTTTCATTTTTACAGGGATATGTTTATCTTGAACTGAGCCACAAGCAATTAGCTGCAGAGGGGCACTTGAGATAAGTGCCCCTTTCAGGTCAAAAGCACCTTTTCTGGGAAAGTTGCCCAAAAGCCCTGCAGTGCCTGATGCTAGCAAGAGGGCTTCAACACCTCACTGAGCTGAGTGCTGCACACATTGCATCCAGGAGAGCTGGCCCCTGAGCTTGCAGTCCACCCATCTGCAGAACAAGGACAAGTGAACTTGCCAAGAGTTACACAGCAGGAGAACAAGGAATAAAACTCTCAGCACAAGGCATACTGCTTCAAACAGAAAGAAATTGTACCTTATACTCACAGTGTGAGGATCTCAGCTCTGCTCCAACAGACTGTTACAAGCTGGAGCTGCCTTGCTGTCTTCCTCCTCCCATCTGTCATCCTTCAGCTTGCCTTCTCAGAAAGGTTATAATAGCTCACAGGTAAAAACTTCGGCTTTATCTCAACTCACCTTTAGAAACTTGGGTCACTACCTTAATCTGCGAGGCTATCCTCCACCTCACTTCCTGAAAATAACGTTCAAATCACATCATAGTCACTACAGATATGCATCTCCCTAAAAGCAAGCAACCATGTTCTTCAGCCATGTATCCACAGGTGCCCCATCCTCAGCAGTCCGCAGTTATAACTGCTCCCTGCCCTCTTACACCAGCGGCTGCTGCCTGACAGAGGGCTTGCTTCCCCTGCGAGCTTATTCAAATTTTGTACCTCAACCCAGCTCCTGTCCACATGAAAAAAAATCTCCCGTTCAGTTCAGATGGTTCTTTAAATCCAAGTTAATTGGTCCATGGGGAGGAACAAATTTGAAGCTTGAAGTATTGCTGACGCTGGCACTAAGTTTTCAGGTGATCTGAGCTGCCAAGGCAGCTGCTCTCCATCAATCAAGCACTGCTTTGCAGTGTGAATGGCACTCACTCCAGCAAGGGTCTGCTAAGGATATTTAATTCAGGCTTATTCTGCAGTGAAGTCAAGCTCACCACAGAGTGTGTGAAATCCATCCTTCCCCAAGTGCCCACATGGGTAGCCAAGGGCAAGAGGCTGGGCAGCAGTAATCTGTAACGCAGACTAATGCACAAGCCGGTCTCAACACCGCACCGGAGCTTTCTGCAGAAATTCCAGCTTTACTGAGTTTGGCTCAGAGTTGGAATTATTTTTGGCAGCTGTTTAGGCAGGGAACCAAGCATCTTTCATTCATGTAATTGACTTTCTTATTCATATATATATATGAAAAAATAATGAAAGAAATTACACAGTAGCTCTTGCTATGACTAGCTTTCACTCTATGAAACAAAAAGGCCTGTATTAAAAATGGCTCAGCAGCTAAATACACAAAGTGCTGCCCAGGGGCAGTAACAGTATTTAGGTATAAAATCAGTTATATAGCTCTCAGATCCTGATCCTTGGCTCCGGAAGAATCTTCAATGTTCAGGAGCAAAAGTAAAAAAATCAGACTTCTGAAGCAGAAGTCCATACATGCACCTGTCTATGTCTGCCCTGTCACTCCCCCTGCCACTGTACAGGACTGTGCCCGTAAGAAAGATATATATGACCTTTCCAGTGACCAGTCCCTCTGTCCCTGGCTCCTCTCCTTAAAGCAAAATTTCCTCTTCCCGCTGAATTAGCGCCTGCTTCGAACGCAGTCACCTTCCAGATCCACAAAGCAGTAGAGCACAGGGCAGCAGCTGGCTGCTGTGCCCAGGCGCACCGCAGCTTTACCCGTGCTGGTGAGCAAATAACCTCCGTTACACAAGCAAATGAAAAAATAGAGCTCTATGATGATTTGCTCCTTGAGCAACGTGGCTTTCTTCCATAACTACCAGCTGAGTTTCCCATCCAGATGCTCTGCACACACAGATCTATACCTATATAATATGTATGTGGATATATAACGAATCAAAACAAAGCTTAAGGACTCTTGGGATGTACAACACAGCCTGCCTCTCAGACATTAATGCACAGGAACAGATCAGTTAAAATAGCTCTGCCACAGAGGTGCAAAACAAAGAGATGGTCTGTCTCGCTGAATCCACACCTCTCCTCACTCCATGCCCGGTAGCATTGATCTAAGATATAAATCTGCTTATTATTTATTATTCATATTATTATAGTGCTGGATTCCTTAGCTGTAGACCAGGAGCTCATTATGTTTTATGTGGCAAAACCACTGCCTGCAGAGACACGCACCCCTCCCGCACCCATCTCCCCGGCGAGGTAAGGGGCACTGCCGGCCCCGGGAGGGGGGCAGCCTCCCGGGCACTGGGCTGCCTGGCACATGCCACGGGCACCTTTCTCCTCCAGAGCCAGTCACAGCAGGGCAGGTCACCCCACTTTGCATCAAGCCTCTCTTTCTTCCATGAAGGCTCCCTGAAGCACGCGGCTCAGTTGATTTTAAGCCAAATGCATTCAACCCTGATCACATGCAACTCACACAGAAACATCTATGGTGGAGGAAACCATCAATCCCATCCTCTTTGGTATCCAGTCCTCAGTCAGTACGCCGAATAGGCCCCTCACTGTTTAAAATCAAAGCAAATTGAAGTGGGGATGCAGGATGTCTACATCCCTCAAGTACCGCTCAAGGACCTGCTTGCAGCTCAACACAGATTCCCACTCACTTTCTCCCAGGGCTCCTCGCTCAGAAGCACTTGCTTTCCTCCGCAGTTTTCACTCGTGCTTCGATGGTGCTAATGAGCTTCCTGCCTCTGCAGGCAGAGAAGTCAATGAGCACATCCCCAGGAAAACTTGCATCCGCAGAGCCAGTGGGAACAGCGTGCAAAACCCTGCCAGCACATGATGACCACCCAGCAACCACGTTCTCCTCAGATACCAACATCGGCACACGTGCAGGGAGCCTGAATGCTCTGCCCTAGCATCCAACATCAAAAGCATTCAAGAAAACCATTTTTCACTCGATCATTTCAGAGAAGGATGAGTTAGATAAGAGACCGCAGCAGTCACCAGCAGTGTGCAGCCCCTCTTTGAACAGCTTCAGTTGCCTTTTCCTGAAAAAACAGCTCCTTTTATCCTGGAAGTAGCCTCCATGGATCACTTGCCTTTACAAGACCGCTCAGGACAGGGAAGGTACGGCTAGGAGATGGGGCGCTGTTAGCCACTCTTCCTAGTGCTGTAACACAGCAGTACCTGGGGAGAACTGCAAAGAATCAAAGGGCAAGTCTAGACAAGGCATTGCTGAAGGAACCCGGCATCTATACGGGTGACTTTTTTAAAAATAAAGATTTAAGCACAGAAGTCAGAAAACATAAATAAAATATTACTTTCCTAGAAGAATAGTGAGAACAAAATTAAAAGAGCAAATAGTTAACAAATGACTACTGTATTTTTCTCTACCTCTTGCCATTCTTCAGCAGCAAATGACAAATAACTATGAATCTACTTCACGTTAATGAACTTCACTGGGCCTTTTTAATATTGGGGGAAATATTAATATTGTTTCAGCCAGACAAATTTACTATGTCATGCATCAACAAAGATGTGGATACCTCTCCTCCTCCCCCTGCACAGTTCTCCATTTCTTTAGATTCTCAAAGTCTACGAAAGTCCTGAATGAAATGTGAAAGCCTTTTAAAAAAAAAAAAAAAAAAAAAAAAGCAAAAAAAAAAAAAAAAGAGGCAATATAGTCCAAACCCGAGATACAAGTGCTGAGACGAGCCAGTGAGGCATGAATCAGGTAAGTGACGGAACTGAAACGCAGGCACCCAGTAGCACTTCCCAGCTCCAAGGGCTGGGTGTGCCGGTGAGATACATCCCAGAGCAGGTCTCCAGGAGATAGGCAACCACTGTGTCGGCTTGAGGGGAGCCATGGAGCAGCCCTGGGCAAGCCTCTAGCTTAGGTTCCTAGGGACTAGGACCCCAACATACACATGGGAAGCAACCACCCGCATTTAACATCAGCCTAGCTGCAGCCCACGCCTGCTTCTGTCACCAGGGACACGGATGTCACGGAGTCACGGGTGTCACGGGGACAGCCCTCCGTTCATGCCTTATTTCTCCAGGTGCAACTTGGTAAACATTTTGCAAATAGTTAACTCCTCTGCTGTTCCTCGCGCCCAAAAGGTACCCCTCGACTGACCTCGTAGAGCAGCTGCACCCTCCTCCCACCCCACTCCTCAAGCCAGGCTGGCATTACCACAGTCCAAACACGACGGGACTTGAAAGCGTACGTGTCCAACAAGTGCTGCTGCCCCTCAGGCGTGCAGGTACATCCTCGGTCACGGGGGCCCCACAGCTTGCAATGGCTTCTCTTTAAGGATTATTTTTAATCCTTTAAGAACAGTTAGGTCCACACACAGAGAAGTCAGCTAATCACACGTCTCAGTGACCTGCTTTGTTTCCAGCTCAGTTCTTCCCCTCCGATCTGCTGCCTTCTGGCAAGGAGCCATCAGCTGTGCCCCCTCCTGCACCGGCAGTACCTTACGCCTCTGCTCCCACTGCTGCTGGGACAGCTGGCCAGAGGGAGAGTCACCTAACCCCTACCAGAAGCTTTGTTTTCTTAAACACTAATCGTAATTACAAGCAGAAAGGTTTTCCAGCAACAGCACCACCATGTGAGACTTGGAGATTGTTTCCCTGCTTTAAGCTGATCGCAGCAGTCTTGCCGAGTTCAAAGCCAGGGTAAGGCCATTTCTCTGCTGGGGAACAGCACATTGGTGGACAGCAGTTTCTTGCAGTTGCATTGGTATCATCCACAAAGGCCTTGGATATGCCAGAAAAGAGCACTGCACAAAGAAAGGAATTTGTGCTTTGTCTGTCTGCGTTAAATGCACTCCTCCACTTCCACGCAGGCGAGAGAAGTGGAGTTTCAAGCCACGTCAGCCAGCTGCAATTGGGATATGGGGGTACTGGGGCTGGCACAAGCCAACCTGCCACAAAGCCACAGCTCTCCTCACCTGCCAGAAAGGGCACAGTCATATTTCTCCCCATCTCAGACTGCACCCCTGGGAGGAAGCGTTTGTACCTGCCCACAGGGGCTGACATCGATGTTTTTCTCTTACAGCATCCAGGGGACTGACTGCACCTTCATCATCAGCGGCACTATCACCCTTTAAAATGTTAATGTTAAATAACATGCTGCCTTGTGAGATCTTCTCTGCAGTGCCTTTAGGAGAATTATGTATATCCTCTGGGAGCTGGGGAAGCTGAACTAAATGGTCCACAATTCTCTTCATTGCCATTATCGTTCATTTTTGCCTTACACATTTTCCACGATCAGTGCTTCTCCCTTGCTTCAGCTCTCCAGCTCAGACACATCAATCTACAAACTGCACTGGACAGGGCAGAAGCACACCGTGAAGCTATGGGGCCTTTAGCTCACTAAACAAGTGGCTTAGTATCATAAGCACCTTGGAAGGGTAATTACGCAGGGACGAAAGGCCGCACAAACGATGCTCTGCTACGCAGGTCTGTGACAGGGTGATAGGTAGGAAATAGAGGGGCACTGTACAATCACAACAATGCAGAAAAAGCTGGAGGCATGTCACCAATCTGCCTCTTCTCACCTACTTCAGCATGCACAGCTGAATGCCAGTGCTTTCCCACAACTCCACGTGCTCTGGGGGGTCCCAAGAACATTTTCTTAAAATTATAGTTCCACGATCAGAGCAGATGTAGGAGATTCACAGCCCTTTAGGTATTCCAGATTTTTTGAAACATGCCTAGAAACAAGGACAAATGTCCCAGGCTGGTACTTCTAGTGACGCCCCATCATCAGTTTGGATTCATGGAAACTTTGGCCACGATGAAACTCTACCAGAAGCAGTGGGACAGCAGTGCAGATCACTTCAATTATCAGCTGAGCAAGTGGTGGATGCATGTTCGCTTGGCATGGGGTAGAAGAACACCAAGTTTCACCAAAAAAAATACCCTTAATGCTAGAGCCACATCTTGCCTTTTGTAAAGTTTCCAAAGTTGGAAGGTAGAAGGAAGGAAGGGATTTGGACAGACAGAGGCAATTACAGAAAAGAGCACTTTAAAGAGCTGCAGGGTTGAAGCAGACTTTGCAATGAGTTTGTCAGTAGATCGTATGTCAGTGCTATCGAGCCTACTGCTAGTTAGGGCAATGCCATGTATAAACTACAACTTTGGCTTGTATACGAATTTTAAAAAAAGAATACCAATTTAGGGCCCCGACGGTCTGCTCTATAAGACAAGGTAAATAACTCAGTAAGTAACTCAAGTAAATTTCCTGACACTTTATTGAGCATGAGTGAGCAAACAAAAAACAATACCAGAATTACTTCTACAGCCAGTATATGCTGCAGGAAACCAGAGCTAGGGGAGATGCTGGCCCAGAGCTCACTGCACCAGCCATCCTCCTTGCCTGCCACTGGGACAGGCAGCAGGGAGCTGACGTCTTTCGTGCTTTTGGTGTGGTCGGATGCAAGACAGCATGTGCAAGGGCACACGTTAGACAAGCACCAACTATTGGGTTTTGCTCCCAGGACATTTTGGTAGACATACATTGGCTCTTTCAAGGGCTACAGGATGTCTCGAGGCAATTCCATACATACCTCCTGGAGCTCTTGAAAACTTCTGAGAACATGCCGATTCCTGCCTGCTTCTTCATACCCTTATCACAAACAACTTTTGAGCATCTATGGAGATAATACTTCCCCAAGACAGACCAGGTGAGCTGATTGATAAACAAAAGACACTGTTAGTAAAAAGACACTATTTTGGATAAAGCATGTGGGTCAGTGTTTTTCTCCACAAAGGTCTCCAAAACAAGGTGAACTAGGAGACTTTCTCCAGGATGGGATCAGAAGGGAACACACAGAGTTTAAGGCTGAAGAAAAAGGCTGAAAAAAAGGTTTGCACCAATGTTTTTTTCCTGTGTATCAAGGAGAGAAATAGAGCATACGATAGTCTACAGATTGTTCCTTTGCATGCCAAAGTCACAGGGAAGGTCACCCTGTAGCCTATATTCTGCTCATTTTTTTTGCATAGATGATGCCTCTAAAGCTCACTGCAATGCAACACTCATTGTTGGTCCCATCCAGGCTAGCAAAAATTCCTGTCACTGTGTGCTGAAAGATTAAGCAATCTGCTGCCTAGAAACTCCACCGATAAATATCAGGGCCAAGATCCACCCAAATCCCCAAGCAAGCAGGAGCAGGGAAGCTCAGTGCTTAGTTTAAAAGCCAAGCCAAGCGCCCCTGACTCACCACCAGCATGCCTCCTTCTACCCTGGAAGCCAAGCGCAGCAGGCAATCATCTCTTCTACCAACTTGGTGAAGAACCCAGACAGGACATTGCCTATGTTCACTTCACATTACTAATCATATAACTGTGCATTTGAGTGGTCCACTACCAGATGGCTTTCAGAATAATTTTAAATGTTAGCTTGCATTTTCTTTGAATATTTAAATGTTCATGCTGGTCTGTTTTCCTTTTCTATACAGTGCATTGATTTATGTTGCTAGATACCGTATCTCCCTGTCTTGCCAAAAGCATGCATTTGGGAATGATTTTAGGGCTGCTAGTAATATTTTTTCTCTCCTTTTATTTTCTACTTTATTTTTATTAACTTTTTTGCTGGATATATTGTTAAAATAAAACCGTGTCTTGAAGAAACAAAATCAAAACCCCAAACCCCTCTTCAGCTCTTTGCCCATCTGCTTCAGACACCATTTTCAGAGAAGTTAGCTCTGTAACCATAAGCAAAGCAAAAGCAGTAAATATATGTACTAACATACCTACCTGAGTTTCCCCTCCCTCAGTAAATTCTTGCTTTAGGCTCACGTGTGGAAATTAGCCAGGTCCAAGGTCAGGACTGCTGGTGTCCCATTTTCAGGAGGAGACTGGAGACAGCTGTGACTTGACTGCAGAGTCTCTGGCCACTTTTACATTTAACACTATCTGGCACAGAAGTCACAATCTCCACTGCCTTTTAGAAGGACTGGCGAAGTTGCTTCCCATTCCCTCAACAACATTACTCCTTCTTTGAAATCTTGACTTCTATATTGCCTTTGCAACATTCTAATACAAGCTCTTCAGCCCTAGGAGGATTCAACAGACACATTAGCACTGCCTTGCCCTCTGCAGGCTACGGAAATCCAGCATCTCCATCCTGGACTAGGCAACGATGGTGTAAGTTTTAAGAGCAACTGTGTCTGGAGCAGCTCCGTTATTTTTGCAAAGGAAAGTCAAAAGCAAAGAATTCCTAAATGCATGAGGATTTTAAAACTGGAGAGCTCGGTCCAAGGGAGCATGACCATTGCTAGGTAGCTCTGCACAGCAGCCTAACCACCAGCACTGCAGCCCTCGACCCCTGCAGGCACACGATGCTAAGGAGAAGATACTTCTGTTTAACCAGCACGCACTCAGCTGTTCACCACCACGCAGCTCTGCGAAGCGCAGAGGCATACTGTTGGGTACTGTATGATATGGTGGGACCAGGACATGTGAACCACGCCTGTGTTCAAGTGTGTGAGTAATTTCTGTCATGGATATGCCTTCAGGGACCAGTAGTGTGTCAAGATCTCCTTCACACGGCAGCAGATACCAGGTACAGAAGACAAAATCGGTATTTGGACAGATGGAGGGAGACAGATTTTCCGCCACCACCGCAGTTGCTCATGTGTCCCCTGAACACACAGACAGCCTGGCTGCTTCTTGCCTGCCCTCAGGGATCAGCACCTCACAGCAGCCACCATCAGCTCCATTTGGGGAACCCTGTGCATGCACCAAGCTGAGACTTGGAAGGCAGCAGCTAATCCCACCTGGTAGCTGCCCCCAGAGCAGTGCAGCACAGATTTTCACTTCCAGTCCTCAGCCAGAAACACAAAAGCACAGTCCCACCTCTCTCAAACACCCTCTCATTTCACTCTGGGTTGTGCTGTGGAGGTGGGCAACCACGCCAGCTCCCAGACTGGTTTGCAGCCCAGTGCTGCTACGCGTGCTGCCAGGGGAGCTCCCCTTCCCCTCACACTCCCAAGCACCCACAGTACTTTCCCCACAGAAGGAGACAGCTGGGACACAAGGCATAATGAAGGATCTATCACCTTCAGTATCCTGATAACATACTGTCCATCCCCAACCCCGTCTGCTAGCTCAAGTGGAGGATCCGCTGATCAACATGAAATGCAGTCTGCAGAGCTGAGACTATGCAGCATGAGTGCTCCACATGAATCACAGGTGCTGGGGATATAAAACACCCAGCCACCCTTCCTAGACTCCTGCCAGCACAGACCCTCCCTTGCTATATTTCTGAGCTGCTCCGTGCTCGACTAGCAGAGGGGAGAAGTAATTTTACTTCAAGTGTCACCTGTGAAAGTTGCAAATGGGGACAGGAATAGATTAGCTTCTTATCTGCAACAAATAGTTCATAAAACCAGCTAGCAGCTCCAGAGACAACAGTCAGGAAAAGCAGTTTCCTTTCTAAACAACAGAGTAAAGTGTCAATACTACGAAGTAAGTTTCATTACAAGGTTTCTGGATACATTTCTTTTCCCTAATCTGCACAAGCAGCAAGCGAAGATGATGGTGCCTCTTCCTGAACACTTTTTAATAAAGCCCAAAGGAGATCGAATGCATAGGACTTTCTTACAAAATGGAGTTATTAATGCTCCTGTGGCACCGCTTAACTAGATTCAGATTGGGCTCAAACACTCCTTGCTCATCAATGTTGGGACAAGTCAATTTGTAACGGAAAACTACTTCTGTTTGTGTGGAGCTTCGGAGAACATCAAGGTGGGTAGGGCGTGGGAGGGGGCAAGTTTCATTCCTCAGTGCCTCTTTGAGGAGTGGCTTTCACTTCAAATTTATACAGAAAGAGATTCCCATCAGGTAACATTACCAACATAAAAATCAATGCAAATACGTACACTCACCATAAACTGCATTTCATTTACAAGACGAAGGAGAGAACATTTCCAAAATGCAGGTGGGATACTGTACCTCAGCTCCACCTGAACGGGGAGCACACCACCAAGGCAGAGAGGCCAGCGACCACAGGCAAGGCTTGGTTTCCCTTGTCCGAGCATTTCTACACAGAGTGGCCCAAAGAACGAGTGGAAGGATGGTTAAACACAGGGCAGAGCAAGCTTTGTACTCACCGATCCTCAGGGAATGGGGGCTGGCAGCAATCTTCATCAGCCACAGCAGAAGGAGCACCAGAGGCGCCAAGACACGGGGCATCTTCTATAAATCCTCATGGAGCCCTTTGGTGGTCTGGGCATGACATAACTCTGCAGAGAGAGAACACGCGGCACCGTGAGCACCTCTGCTCTCGAACCAGCGACTCAGCAGGATGACACTGCTTCGAGCTTGCCAAGCACTCAGGACAAAGAGTCTATTTACCAAAGGAGGAGGAGGAGGAAGCTATTTACAGACGATGAATTATTCAGGAATTGGAGTCAAACTGGGCAAAGAGCTTCTAACAAAAAATAGAAAAGAAACACAAGGAAAAGACCAAATATTTCATCTTGGCATTTTTAGCATTTCCACAAAAACAAGGGGAAATCAGTATTGAGTCACATTTTTAATTTCTCTCCCCACCCCACCTCCCCTTTGTGTTTTTTTTTTTTGCTTTTTTTTCCCACTCAAAGCAGCCTGCAACTTAAAATATAATACTGACTTCTGGTTTTAGGATAGGACAAAACATTTTCATACCAAAACATCATTTGAGTGATGCAAGTCGAAGACAGAGTCACTTTGACCACCAAACTAGAAATCAATTCTTTGTACTGCTCCTGCCCCAATGACAGTCACCACCTCCTGTCCTCCCTTTCAGGCACAAGCAGATTCAGGACAAGACCAAGAGTGGGACCATTTTTTTTCTCCTCTTACAAGGTAACACCACAGCACTGGTTGTCCCACAGCAAACTTCCACAGCACAGTTAAACAAATTTTTAACAAATATCATTTTAAACAGCTGCGTAGAGGGTAGATTTTACTTTATAGGAGAAATGGTTGTCCCTCAAGTTGATAAAATTATCTCCACAGGCAGCAATGTCCTTAAATGCTGACTTTGAGTATTTCATCTGTTACCTTATCTCTCCCTTCTCCAATTTTCTGGCAAACATTCTCACACTATTCCATTTGTCTAATTCTTGGGCCAAATATTGAAGTCCTGACACAGGCAAAGTCTTTAATCTGCCTTTGAAGTTGCCAGGAGTTTTGTTCGAGAAAGGTGTAGTTTTTTACTTGCAATTTTTCAATTCACCTATTTTTAGATTACATTTAGACTTCCTCCATCTCATCTCAGGGCTCCCCAGAGGGGCTACCCCCTTTTTACAGACAGAGAAGGGAGGCAGAAGAAATATTGAGATGTGGCCATAGAAACGAAGGCAACGCAGGGGCCGAGCAGGGAGCCCCTGCACATCTCCACTCCCTGGGGCTTGACCTCTGTCTGGATCACGTCTCCCTTGGGAACCTCCCACAAGCTGCCCTGCCTTCTGCGTCCCAGTTCTCTTGGTTCGATAAAATTGAGGGATCCCATGCTCAAATGTCAATTGGACATTTGAAGAGCATCCTGATTTCAGAAGCTGTGTGCTCAACACATTTTTAAAAAGCAGAAGCTGCCAAAAACAACCTGGAAATCATTAGCCGCCTCTGAGAAGGGCAATGACAATTTTCTCTTTCTTTTAGTGGGAGTTACAGAGTAATGCCTACGGAGGAAAAGCCCTAAAAGGTTAAGCGCATGGTAAATTGGTTACTTGGAAGTGTTGGCAGCAGCAGAGACAGATTGTGGAGCAACATATCATTTGAGCACTTTGAAGCAGTTATTTCAAAACTTTCCAAGTTATTGACAAAACAGCAGGATCATGTCAAATTTACTCAGACCAGTGTTACTGCCCAGGCTGCAGAACCAGCGCTCGCAGCGCTGAAGTCACACACAGGCACACACATACATCCCCTCTCAACCCTTCCCCGCAGAGCCAGAGAAGGAGCCAGTGGGACCTCAAGAGGAGCTTGAGGTCTGCACCCCGAGGAGCTGCACCATGCTCAGGATCAGGTCCAAAGCTGCTCCCCAAGACTCACAGTCTTGTTTTCCTCCTTTAGGTCCGACCTCTTGCACCACTAACCCTAGGCATGCTTCCTGAGCAGCCTTTGCCAGCCAGTGGCAATTAACAACTACATCTCAACTAGCAAAGCATCTGATATAAGACCTCGGCTGCGTTTTGCATTCTTTCTCCTCCGCTGGCCCCTCCTGCCTGGCCAAGTCTAGAAGAGAATATTAGAGCCATTGCAGGGAGAGAGGCAGAGAAAGGCTCCAAATGCATCTTGAGACACAACTGAGAAAACCGACAATTGCTCGTCCCTGCTGTTTCCCCACCACAGCCCTGCTGCAGCCTGCCGGTTGCTGACAGCTCACCTCTTTGCTCAAAAGAGCAACTGATCAAAAGGTGTTTGTACCAGAAACCAGCAGAAACCTTGGCACCTTGTACCACACCATCATCTTTAGCAGGGTGCCTGCATCCCCCAGCCCACTCCCCCTTCTCGCCCCTTCCCTTTGCACTGCCTGTGCCTGCGGCACTCACCAAGGAGGGCACAGGGAACAGCAGCACATGGGGTTCGGCTTAGTCCCAGGGAAGGATGGGGTAAACACTCAGAATTGTCAGTATTTCTCACACAAAATGAGAAGGAATAAAAGCAACCACACATAGAGGTCAGAGATGCAAAAAGAGCCAGGCCTGAGAAGATATCGGTGCTAAAAGCTGGTTTCCTTGCCACAGTGCTGAGGTCGTTCCTCCGGTGGGGACAGAGAGCGATGGCTACGCTCCCCACTAGCCTCCTCCTCCACCAGCATGCACTTCTCCATAACGTTGGCCATATCTATCTCATATCATCTGCCAAGGAGTTTTAAGATCATGTCCTTGTGCAGATAAATACAACGATCCCACCTGCAGCAAACACTTTGTGTCTACATCTAAAAGGCAGTCACTGTGAGAGAAAAGCAGGGCAGCAGCCTAACTATGCCTCTGGAGCAGGGCAAGGAAAGGCAGATAAAACCCACAGTTTCCAGCCAAAGCAGTGGAGGAAAATGCCTGCCCATTTGAGGAGGATGCTGGAGTTAACACCCCTGTAATTCTCTGCCAAAGCACGATGGGATCACCCATGCTAAATGGGTGGCTCTCATTTTAGACTCTGCAAAGACAAACTGCACAAGGGTAACCACTCCAGGCAAGCTATGAAAAGCCAAGGTCTGGGAAAAGGTCCCATGACTTTCAGCTCCGAATGACAGACCTCAAGGCCACCTCTCGTGTTTGCAGCCTGATTTGGTGAAGAGGCGAATTATGAGATTCCTAGAGAAGCAGCTGCCTTTGCATCACCAGCTTAGAGTTAATAGCAAAGCTAAATAATAAATACAGGGCTCCCGCTGTGCTGTGCTACATGAACGGCAGGGTTGTAATTACCTAGAACATGGAGCACAGAGGGATGCTGTGTTCACCTAACGCATTACCTATTGCTAAGAACGGCTTCCCAGTACTTTGATTTTTGAGCATAAACCCAGGGAACAGCTGTCAGCAATAGAAATACACCTTGGGGTTTGCCAAACACCAGAACTACACAGGCTTCTATGACCTGCACCCGTAGACCATCTGGTTGATGGAGGTTCTTGCAAAATACCCAGGGAGCGCAACCCAAGGACACTTCCCCGCCAGCACACCTGTGCCACCGAGCAGTGGGAACAGACACTGGAATTCAAGACTTAGGGTGAGAGGAAAAGCAGAGGAAGGATTTTTTTTCCTAGCCTAACATCAAGGTTTCTCCTCTCAAAGGAACAAACAGGTCCTGGTGGGATGGGGAGGAGAATCAGAAAAAGGTAAAACCTGTGGGTTGAGATAAGAACAGTTTAATAACTGAAATAATGTTAATAATAATAGTAGTAGTAATGAAAAATGAGATGACAGAGAGAGGAATAAAACCCAAGGGAAAAAAAGAACAAGTGATGCACAATACAACTGCTCACCATCCACTGACCAGTTTCTGTACTGGCCATGCCATTCTATGGTATGGGATATCCCTTGGGCTGGTTGGGGTCAGCTGTCCTGGCTCTGCTCCCTTCCAACTTCTTGCATACCTCCTTGCTGGCAGAGCATGGGAAACTGAAAAGTTCTCGACTTAGGGTAAGCACTACTTAGCAACAACTAAAACATCAGTGTGTTGTGTTATCAACATTGTTCTCATACTAAATCCAAAACACAGCACTGTACCAGTTACTAGGAAGAAAATCAATTCTATCCCAGCCAAAACCAGGACATATGTGAATTGCTGAATAGCTGGTGGATCACGAGTTGGCCCCTGGCTTCTCTCTGCACAGCACAAGTATGTAATTCTTTTTCTGTTAAGCCCTTCTTCATCTTTAGCTCTGAAAAGTCAAGAGAATAAAATAAATCAAGACTATACTGAATAGTTTTGAGTTCTCTCTGGAGATAAGAGTCTCTAAATACCAAGCAGAATTATGGACTATTTGCTTCTCAGAGGAAACAACTTGATTCTGAAACTACTTATACATTTTTAATGACCATGTAAGATGGTACTCTTCTTTGTTGCTATTACCACATCTTCCTGATATTTTGAGATTTTTGAAGAAAAATTCTTAGACAATACAGCAAAAGCCAAAGGGCAGAATAAAATGTTAAATCACAGAATAAAACTCTTCTGAAGCTGCCACACAAATAGTGAAGATAGCCCTGAAGACCAACCACTTCTCTCCCCCTTGTTCCCTCTGCCCAACCTGCCAAGGACACTCAAGAAATCCAGGTGCATTGCTATTTCTGTTCACACATCCAAAAATACCTCCACCCTGCAAAATCTGTTTGCCACCTGCCCTGCCACATCTGTTCCCAGCAAGCTGGGGAGCCCTGGAGACGGGCTGTAACCCAGCAAGACAGGGCACAGCCTCTCCAAAGGCACTGGCACTTCGCTCCATGGTCCTGGAAGGCAGTGCCAGGGTCAGGCTTTCAAAAACCCCAAAGTGTGCTTTATCCTGATGCAACCTCCATTTACTCCTTCTGCAAAACCCCTACGCCATCGTCTGCAAGCTCACTGAGAAACCACAAACACCCTTTAAAACTTGGCAGCAAGTTCAATCTTATCCAGGCAATCGGGAAGCAGACTTCTACTGAAATGCTAGTTTGGAGGTGGCTTTGGTGTTGATGGATCTTTCTGTGCATCACCAGAAGCTTGATGAATGGTGAGAAAATGCAGCTCAAGCAAAGCTAGAGTAATCCTCACAGCTGAGACAACAAATTTAACAGCTGCAGAGCAGCAAGGAATTCTGAAAAACTGTCAAGAAATATCAACAAACAACTTAACAGAGCCTTTTTCATTCTTTCGACAAGCAAAGGGAGCTATTTCCTTTTGCAAAGCTTCATCTGCACAGGGGCTCAAATTTAAATGGAGCTGACAAGAGGGAAAGAACCTGAAAAACATTTCAACAAGTGACTGTTGCTGGGCTTGAGAAAGTGCCTGTGTGTCTCAGGGGGAGGGGAGGAACTAAATTGCAAGCCTGCCCCAGGGATACAAAGATGTAAGTTCAATTAAACTGAAAAATCACTCCATTTAAAGCTACGAACAATATGTTTTCCTCTGCAAAATGCATAATTAGCATGGGTAAATCATTACCAGTAGGTACTGTTGCAGTCAAAACCTCAGTAAGATTGAGAGAAGGATCAGACGTTTATAAAGAGAATGAATAGCTAGAATTACAATAGTAAAGTTAAAAAAAAAAAAAAAAAGAAAAGAAGATTTTGGATGGTATGTAAACCCTTCACGCTGCAGGGCACTGGCTAACTCCCTATGTTTGAGGGTTAGAAGAATCACCCCTTGGGGCAAGCCTCCTTACACTGCTTCTGGAAGCAGCTAGTACTAAAAAAGGATACTTAACAATATGAAGCACAGCTCTGTTCCAGTCTAGCAATTTCTATGTTCCTATAAAAACTATGTCTCCTTTTAGATTTCATCAGCATTAAAGAGCCTGCTTTACTTTCAGCCACTACGCCTTTTCTCTTCTCGCATTGTCCTCACAATATTCGCACTGTGGCTTGCCAGGGATGAACTCATCTGAGGTGAGAGACAGACCAGTGGTATCTCTCTTCCCCAGGTGCCAGGGGGATAAAAGGACCTCCCACTCCCCATCACACCACAGTGACAGCAAAGCTCCATGAGGGTCATTCAGTTAGCACCAGAGTAGGCAATATTCAAGGGAAGGTGATATTAGTGATAAACACCTGCTCAGCTGATACATAAAATGGATGGGTTTTATTCTCAAAGCTGTGTTCTTTTACCTCTCTCTTTTTCTTTTTTTCCTCCACCCTTCGTGACTTCCAGAAAAAGAAGCAAGAAACTTCAAGGAGAAAAGAATTCTGGAGGCAGCGAAGCAGAAGGACGAATGTGTTCCTGACATTTCTCATTCCTCTGGATTATTTTCTTTAACTTTCTCTCTCCACAATCCTGAGTTCTCTCTTGTCTCACCCTTCTCAATCCTCCCCAGCATTAGCAAAGCCTGATCAACTTTTCCTATCATTGCTTAGAGATAAAAGCAATATGTTCCCGTCCTAATTCCTCACACAAGCTGCGTATAGACTCAGCTATCTCAAAGTTAGATTTTCCCCAGCATTATCAACCACAGACCTGTGAACACAAGGAGACTTCAGCAGTTATAGTTTCAGGCTGAGTCACAGGACATCTTCATTCAATTATCCGCTCCTCCGCAGGCTTGTCACACGACCTATCAGGCCCCCCGGGGTCGGTCAATACTTGAAAGCTTTATTGGCGCAGCAAAGTGAGTTACGAGTGTGAAAACCCCACCTGCCCCCTCAGAGTCATGCTTACAAAAGCTCCATTACAGACATCGACTTGATAGCATTAAAACTCATTGTTAGGGCAGCTTATTTTATTCTAGCAATGGGTTTAAGCTAGTTCTCTACTAGGGAATTCTGCCAGTACAACCATACTGGCAAACCCCCTTGGGCACACACAAGGATCCAGTCTACGTGCTGCTGTCCCCTGTCTTTCTGCTCTGCTTCACAGGGCACTGTAAGGCACAGCAAAGCCTTCGAGTACTACAGCAAGGAAGAAAGTCCTATGGCTGTTGAGAAAATAGACACCAAGGCACATGACATGATGAACACGCACAGCACCATGAGCAAAATGCCCCAATATATGAAAGCGCTAGGACCATTTGACAGGGCTGTTCAGTGTAACCCTGCCTCACCCTCCCTGGCAGAGCCACCAGAGCCATGCTTCTGCAGCAGGGAGCTGTGATGGACGAGCTCTGGCCAGCTTCATGGTACAACAAAGAGGATGCTGTCTTCAGCTGCCCCATCCTTCTGCCAGAAGTTACTGCTCCCAGCAGCAGAGGTAGCAAACCACCAGCTTTGCCTGTGCCTCAGCCTCCTCCGGTTCACAGCTTGGCGTCAAAGCTTGTAAGCAATGATTTACACCACGCACAGAGTGGCTGAGCCAAGGAGATGGGGGGCACACATGCAAGGGGATTACAGGACCAGTACCCTTCCAAACCATCCCAGCACAACCCTCCTGAGATCATCCGCCAGAAGCCTCCCTGGCTGTGACAATTCACTTCTCACCAGGGGGGAGGAAAAAAAAAAAAAAAAAAAAAAAGAGAGAGAGAAAACCAAGATCATATGGGATTTTCTCCCTCCCTGGTGCCCACAATTATTTTTATTAACAAACAATAGCAGTTAAAACCACTGTGGTCTCACACAGCAACATCTGCTCTACCCACTTCAGACACTCTTTAATTGGCTTGAAGCTGTTATCCTAAAGCAAAAATCACTACAAGCCCAGGGGAAGGGGGGTGTCTGTAGGTGGAAGGAGCAAGGCAGATTTTCTTCCAGCTGAGGAAGCTGACATTAAACAGGGGCCAGAGTTGTCCACACCACCACTGCTCCTCAGATCTAAGAGCTGTATGTCGTGCCACCACCTCCATCTTTTAACAATTTTAAGTGCACTGATAATGATAATTACACAGCTGAGGGCTGTTTGCCTTGCATGAAGTTTCTGGACAGGTTCGACTCCAAATCACCTAAAAAGAAGCAAGAAAGTGTGAAGTGCACACACTGGGGGGGGGGGGGAACAAAACAAAAATCAATCACCAGGACCCTAGCTTTATAATGTGCCAAAGACTGTGCTCAGAATAATCTGCTTTAAGAAAGCCTTTCCTTGAGACCTCCTTAGGTACAAAGTGTGCACTCTTTCACCGCAGAAAACAGAGCTGCTCAGGAAACCATTTTCTCCTCCTCAAAACTGATGATTTTTCCAGTTCTGCCACACTTCTTCACAGTTCTGTTTTGCTAAGTATACACACTTTTGGAAATCTGCTTTCAGTTGTTTGGCTTGCAGCAATTGAACCTTCTTGAAGACACACGGTCTTGCAAAATACCAACTTTTTCTTTTGAAGATCTTCAGGTTTTGGGTGGTTCCTCCCTCCCCCTCAAGACTGATATTTTTCCACAAAATTTCCTTTTATCAAAAACGCTTTGATGGAAAATTTTCAGCGCTCTCGGAAGAAAAGAAATCCAACAAGCACTAACCCCTATTTGCTGTTAGTGAAGAATTACTGCTACCACTGAGTCTCTTTACACATGAAGGAAGTTCTAAAATATGAATCGGATCTGTGAACATATCAGAAGTCTAGGGGGAGAAAAAGCTCTTAAATGCATCAACCTGATCTCTGGGCTACAGAAAGGAGATTAATCTATTTATTTCACTTAAAGTCTCTGGCAGATTCAAGAGGGAAAAGAAAGGAAAACAAAGAAGCCTCTACCAAGTCAACCTGCAAGAAGTGGTTTATGGCCAAAGAGCTAGTTTTGCTTCTTTTTATAGCTGCCAAAACTGTAAGTGAAATAAATAGATTAATCTCCCATCTATCACCCAAAGAACATTTTGATACATACAAGCTCAAAATGCCTGTACTTTGAGGCTAGGAGGAGGTAACTCGTGAATGACTAAAGACGTTTGTAAGACTTAGTTTGTATGTTTTAATGGAGCAAGAATTTTTGGGTGTGCATTTAGAAGACAGTAAGCATATGCATTTGAAAGGAGGTGGGAAAGAGGACAGATGCCAAGCTAAGAATATGCACAAGAAAGCATAGGGCTGAGAGGCTTGAGAGCAGACAGAGGAGGGGCAGAGGAGAAAAGTCTGCACAAGAGAGCAAGGAAACCTGCAAAACTAAAGGTATGCAGGATAAACACAGGAGTTAGGAGATGCAGATACATGGAGCAGTAGAGCTGCACATGACAACCAGATGCAAGAGAGAGCTGCTGAAGTAATGGAGTGGCTTGTAGCAATAAACGTCTTGCACAGGAAAGCAGAACCAAAGTCCAAACTGCTAAGTGATGTTGCATTTAAAAGGCATTAATTTGCATAAGAGAAGCTTTTCATCCTGTTTGTAGCATAAGTGACAAAAAAAAGATTTCAAACCAGAAACCTATGTGTTTGATTAACAGTTTAACACCAAAGAGCATCCAATTAGAGGTGCAGTGCTACTGTGTTACCAAGATGAAACATCAAAGTCCCAGAGGGATGGAGGAGAATGGGAAGCTCTGGCATTTTTCCCCTGCTTGTTGCAACAACATGCCAAATCCCCCACCAAGCAGCAGCAAAGTGAGGGGAGTCCTGGCCACATGAGAAATACCACCTAGACGAAGTGCAAGTATACAGTGGTTGGGGAGGGGGCAGAATTTGCTAACCTCCCTCACTGGGTCGCGGCAGAGGATGTGAGCCTCAGGGAATAGGCTTTTCATTTAATCTGCTAGAGATTTTTTTAAGAGAGCTCACTGGGAAATAAGCCTTCACCTTTCTGGCTCAGCAGGAGGAACACCCTTGTAGCAGTGATGGTGAAAGGACAGAAGAGAGGCAATGTTTGCCGACAAAAGGAAATTTCTTATTAGGCCTGTCGACACACTACTGGGCGAAAGACCAGAGAAATCTTCACACACGCATCCTTGGCAAAAAGCTGCTCAGCTTTTCCCCTCATGACAGCACAGAAAATTCAGTAAGAGACATGACTTCTGTCCACAGTCTTGGCTCTGGCATCTCTCAATTACTCACCCTCCTCTCCTCTGTCTTATGGTCTTTAATGTATTTATTCCAAGGCTTGGAGAGTCTTTTGCAAAACGGGGAATATGGGCACAGAGCAGCTTGCCTGATGATACAAGAAGTGCTTTTGAACAAAGCACCGCTTGAGTTTCATAAGCCTCATGGTAACTGCTTTATGTCTGGCTTATCCTTCGTGTCTCAAACACCTGGCCACTTTGCTTCAGATACGGCCATAACATACAAGGTTCCTGGACAGCTCCAGACTTCACACATGGTTTTGCCCAAGTTACTCAGGATCTCGCCCTTTAGCAAGCCAAATGCCATCAGCCCTCTCACTGGCAGAGACCTCGCCCAGACAGAGTCACTCCTGCAAGAGGTCTAAGCTCTCCTACACTAAAGACCAGCAGAGATCTCTAAAAGTGCTGACGGGACTTGCACTCCTGAATTGCCCTGAAAACTAGCCTTAGGAAAGCCCTGAGTAAAACCCCACACCCAGCAAAGCATTTCACCATTGATTCAAAAGGAGCCTGCATTTTACATTCACTGGGAAGAGTTAAGCACGGGATAAATCTCACAGACACTTAAAGGGCCTTTACTCCATTCTCACCCAAGCACAAGAATTCCCTTCCTATCTGCAGTGTGATATAAGCAGAATAATGACACCACAGTTGTGGACTTTATCCAGGCGTTCAATGTGCAGCAAGTAAAGATCACTTGGCTTCATTAACAAAGCATAACACACAGACCTAGAAAGGCACAAGACATTGCCTCAGTGTGAAAAACAAATTCATCCACAGAACAAATTCATTCTGACCACCTTGCCTTTCCGTTGCTCCAAGTTAGCTATAATCAGGCTGTCTGTGCTCCTGACTTAGCAGCATTCTCAAAACTGCTCCCAGAGCACTCATCCTCATCAGTGATATCCAATTTCCAAACTGAACAAGGAACAACCCTTTCCAGAGTTGGCTCTTCAGTTGTTCTCATCACTGGCTTAACATCAATTCCAGTTAAGTGAGGAAAGTACAAAGGGACTAAGTTATGCCCACACTGAGCACTCCGAAAACCCTGATCACATCATTCTCTTCCAGCTATAAGCATAAATTGCCCTCATTAACCAGCCTTAGCCCAACTTTAATGTTTGCATCTTGACCTATAATCCATCCAAAATTCAGCACCATATTCTAATGCAGCTGTTATCCTTAAGCCTGAATTCACAGCCTGTCTGGGCAGATGAGTCAACAGGACTCAGACATTTGACATCCTAAATTTGTCCTTTCTGATCCAGACACTTCAGGTTTGGTCTCAATATCAGAGAAAGCAAGGCTTACATAGTTGTGCTTTCAATACCCATTGATGTACCCCTCCCTAATAAACCTGGAATACGATGGTCAGTTTCCAATCAAATTTCATGGGGATGCAGACTCAGATTCTATGAGTTTCATGAAAAAATAATACAGTAGAGGAGAGCAAGATTTCTCCACAGAGGGAAGGACTGCAAGTTTAGCTCGACTCCCATTAGGCACCAAGGAATCCATGAGGGAAAGATGTTACGCATGCCCCAAATATAGGGAAAATCATCAATTAGAGCTTACTGAACTCAGCCACGAGGCATAAACTGTACGTCAGGCTGCCTTAACTCCCCAGCTCACAGGAACCACTTGGGTTTTCTCCCCCTACCCGCAGGGATTCAGTTCAGCTCAGATACACTCGAAGCAGAGGAAGTTTTGAGTGGTTGTGATTCAGTGCAACTCATGTTGGACCAGTTTTGAGCCCAGCAGGCTTCCAACTATTCCAGCTGCCCAGTAGCCATCAGCCCAGCTGATTATTGCTAACTGCTGTCAAATGGCAGCCTGGCAGCCTCTGCATCTTCTCCTGCCCCCAAAAGAAAAGCCATTAATGCTAAACTCCACATTACTCCTTTCCAAAAGTAGCTTAGATGCTGCTGGTGGGAGAGGGACAAACACCCAGAGGGACAGATAACAACTGAGCATTTTGAAGGTGAACACAGGCGGTCACTCATCAGACCTCCAGCCTGAGCTCTCCACCCCCAGCCCCACGCAGAGCAGCTCTTCCTCCCCTCCATTTCTCAGCCTGCTTTGCCAGAAGTTAAATCGCTAACATTAGGGGGCCATTTTCTCTCTGCCACCCCTAACAAATGCTGTTGCTTAAACAACAAATCCTCAAAGAGTGCAGTGAGATGGTGACCACAGATGCTGTTATTAACAGAACAAGGACAGCCTGGTGTGTGCAAATAGACCCTTAAATTAAAAACTAAACCAACTGTCGTCACCTCGGTTGCTTCATGTTATACAAATAGTCCCTGCCCTGAAGACGTGTCACTTAGGAAGCTGTCTGCATCCACCACTCTGCTGTCTGTGCTCAAACAGCTATTCTACCAAAGCAGGTCTTCCACTGAGATGACACACAAATTGGGAAGGCTATTTCACACCTGGATTTCAGCCACTGATCTGAGTGCCATCTGCGGGGGCCCACGGGGTTCACGAGGGACTCTAATTTCACCCAGTGACTCAAGCGTGCGTCGGCACAAGTGCCTGCAGAGCGCAGGAGATGGGATGTGGGAGGAAGGTGGTTAGATACTGACACAACAAGATGGAAATGGTTAACTGCACAGCCCAAACTTCTGCAGTGACACCATGCAGGAGCCTGGCCAAGTGCACACCACAAACTCCTCTTCTTTCAAGAGCAGCTTTAGGGAGGAAATGCAGCAAAGAACGATTGATGCAGAAAGCGTTTGACACACCAAGAAAACAAAACAAAACAAAACATTCTCAGCAATCAACAGTGCATAATTTCCTATTACTGAAGTGCTGGATTAACTCTGGCCCCTGAACAGCCTCAGATATACCACACCACAGGACCTTGTCTGACAGCAGTTCCAGGGAGCTGCTCATTAAGGGCTGAAGAAACGCAATGCCCCTTCAGATCAAGCTTCTCTCTGAAGTTGCAGTGCTTCTCCCCCTCTCCTCACAAGCAGGCTGTATGACTCTGCAGTCACTCGAGCCTCCTTAAAACAGGGTTCATTTCTCCAGAGAGTTGGTGTGGATGTTTAGCCCAGCGGCTCCCTCTTTGGGACCATTTCACCCATGAGCCGTGCAAGTTCAGTGGCTCCCCAAGCCCGTCAGTGATCGCTCAGGACGACAGGCTGCTGAAAATAGAGGCAGTTCATCTGCCTGGTGCAGCCGGTTAGATTTGTGCCTATCCTTTTTGCTCTGGCTCCTACCTGCAACTTAGCATCCCCCTTCTTCCATCCCTATGGCTACCAACGCTGCCTTTTTGCCAGTTATCTGCCAAACACCCATCCTCACAGGCAGGAGAAACGAGCACCTGCCCTCTACTGCTATATAATGCAGTCCCTGGGAATGGATCCCACTGTTGTCCCCATCTCACCTATTTATCCAAGTTGGCTGAGTTTTTCCCACTCCTTTGCTATGAACTTCCTCGGCCATGTTTATCCTGAGAGCATCCCTGCAGAGGAGTGCAGAGCTATTATACAGGCTGGCACGTCAGAGGGGACACAGCGAGTCTCTGGTAGGGCACACGCAGCCCCACCAAGCCCTACGCCATCAAATCAACATCAGGACCACTTGCACCATCGGAAGGGATGATAAGAACAACATAGCATGGAAAGGCATCCTTAACTTTAATGGGAAATACCTGGTGCTACGCAACCCTTGGGCTGTAGCATATCAGGCAAGACTCCCAGTTTCATTGAAACACTATAATTTCTGACTGCCATCCTCCACCGCAGCCTGGAAGTGCAGTACATATCTGCAGGAGTTAGAGCAGCTCTGGGAAGCAAGCTGAAATCTCTCTTTCATGGCATTTTAACATTCAGCCAAAACCATTCCTTGATGCAAGCTTTGCCAGCCTTCACCACCCTCCTCCAGTCTCAGCCCAGCAGAAACCCAGCGAGGAGCAGTCGTGCACACAGGCAGGACCTGCTGGCTCGGCAGTGAAGCCCATGGCTGGGGGCACAGTCCTGCCCCCACGCTGCCTACAGCTTCCTGCAACACCATCAGGCCACCCTCCTGGAGAGGTGCATATGGAGGTAGAGAGGGGTATCTCAAAATGGCATGTCTGGGGAAGAGAAGGATTTGAAAACACTGAGCGTTCAAAGCTTGAAGAGGCCACGTTTCTGCCTAAAAGTGGAGACAGGAGGAGAGCGTCCAAGTCCCAGGGAAAGAATGGACAGCCTCCAGATACCTGAATTTATGTCAACCTGGAGACTAGACAAAGACCCATCAATTCCTGGGCTGTCCAAGCAAGAATTGGATGTGTGACAACTTTAGCATTATGACTTCAATGGACCATCTCCCCAGGGTGCCAGGCAGAAGATGCTCTTTCTGCCTCTACTCTCCAAAATGCCAAGAGAGATCCAAATCAACCACAGCCCATCCTCCTCCCATTAACGGCCAGGAGCCCTCTTCATCCTACGTACCTTGTGAAGGCTGATTAAGAGAGCTGCTTAGTAGCACCGAAGTCTTTTCTCTTCCTTCACCTGCCTCCTCGCATCTCCCTGGCCTTCTCTTATGAGACTGACTGCCACTCATGCAGGAATCAGTCTCTGGGGAGGATGGGGGGCACAGGATTTTCAAATCCCTCTTTTTGAGCTGACAGCAGCCTTTCAGTCCAACAACAGCTCAAAACGCTTGTGAAGAGAGATATTTTTATGAGAGCTCACCCCCCCTCCGAAATCTTTCCAAGCTCCTTTTCTTAGGCACTTTGAAATAATTAAAGTCTTCCATCAAATTATACTGAAGATCTCTATGAAAAGCCTTTAATTTCCATTCGCTTAATGTAACTCCATCCACCAGATGAACTCTGTGGGGGGCTTTTTTGTTTTGGGTTTTTCTTTTTCCATCTCTTTTTTTATTTTTTTTTCCCCTCCTAAAATATCATGCTGGGAAACTTTAATTTGATTTTAGCCTGACTAGAATTTTGGGCTGTGCCACATCCTGTCAGCCGATCACAGCTGCAGTGGTAATCTCAAGCTCTCTAACTTTGATGCGTCGCATTTAATCAGCTCATGGTCGGTAGCAGCAATCTCTGTGTGTATGGTAGGCATGTGAGTAAAGCCGTCAAGTTAGCAAGAAACCTAAATGGCACCAGAGTCTCCCTGATCCATTGCTCCCTCCTACAGGCACGCTGAAATACCAAGAAGTGGTCCAGGAAGCACAGGCTTACAGCAGAAAAGGGAAGGTTTCACATTTTGTCTAAATAGGGGAGATTGCCAAGTTGACCTTTAGCTCACAAAATAAACGGCAAGGATTTTACACAGGGCAGAAATAGCTCTTTCCACCCCAGTGACTTTTTCAACTGATAAACTCCTTAATGAACAAGAAGTTTCTGAAAAGAGAGCCAATATCCCCTTCCAAGTGACTATCAGCAGACGTTGGACAAACCGTGACACAATGCCACAGTTCAGAGCAAAACCGCAGGAGCCACTGCAGTCAGAGGCAGTTCAGGATGCCACCAGGGAAGTGCAAACACGCAGAGGATTTCCTCGTGTGTGCCAAAGCCTCTAGCTGCAACTGAAGCAACCAAGCCTAAGAACGAACCCCCCAAAAAAAAAAATCTGAATTCCCCTGTCACTACTGCTGTAGCAGTTTAGTCACTTCAAAGCCTATTTGCCTTTACACAAATGAAGAGAGTCTGCTCCTCAAACTGTTCAGGCCATCTGTGTGCTGCACGTTAACATCTCGGGAGGGTGAGCTCACCGGTGCTAAACACAGGGAGCCACAGAGTGCAAAGGAGGGATGCAGAGCCTGCTCTCTCCCACGCGCCTCCGGCTCCGCGCTCCGGCAGAGGCAAGAGGCAGCCACCTACACAGCCCGGGCTCTCCACAGCAGTGGCAGACTGCCTGCACAGCCGAGAGACGCAACTCTTCCCCGGGGTGAGGAAGGAGCTGAGGGAGCAGAGCCAACACCTTTGAATCGCACCAGGCAATCGAGGGGAAGCCAAGGAAAATGGTGGATCAGGAGGGGACTCTGCTAGGAGGGCAGCACGAGCTCGTCTCCAGTGCAGCTGGAGTTTCCCAATTTTTTTGGCTTTCTGCAAGGTCCTGCTCCCACTGGTGCTGATCCATCCCGCCTTGTTGGGCACCCGGCTGCTTCATGGCCAAAAACATTCACCCTGGCACTAGGGTAGAAGCAGTGGTGTTATATAAAGGAGAGAAACCAAGGCTCAAATCAAACCAAGCAAGATGCCCACGGCCAGCCTGCACAGCGCACGGCAGAGGAGATGACCAAGAGAACTGAACCCAGACTGGGGGATGAGAAAAATGCCCACAGCTGACAAATGTGCTTGAGTGAGGGTGGCACAGCATTAGCTGCAGCCAAAGAAGAGGGAGAGCACTAGGTACACACTTGGCAGATATCTGGGTTGGTGCAAAATGGCTTACCAGGATCCATGCAGGGGGAAAACAAAACAAAACAAAAACCCACAAGCTGCAAGAAATAGGCTTCAACTACTAATAGTTAAGAGCCACAGGGCAGGGAACAGAGAAAAGGCAGGGAGGCACAAAGCTGCTCTGTGCCCTAGAAGAGGAACCGGAAAGACAGAAAGGAATACAGACGCACTTCAGGAGCAGCCAGTGTGCTGGACTCCCTCACTGACATAATTCAACCCTTAAACTTGGTTTGACCGTACTAATCTGAGGATCATACTCCAGATCACCCCAGAGCCAGAAATAAGAAAAGGGATACCTGCAGTCACCTCCTAGCAAAGAACTGGACCAGACAGCACTGGACACAGAGACGTGACCTTACAGGGAGCACGAGTCCATGTCCCAAAACAGCCATGGAGCTCATTCTTTTCCAGAGGTTTTTAGACTGCTGCAGAATCTCTCATGTCCCGTCCCCACCCCAAAAAAAAAAGCCCTAACAAATTTGTGACACCTCTGCCCAGGGTTTGTGAACAATTTATGAGAGTTAAAGCACTGGCATGTGGTATTCCAAGCAGCTGCTCAGCAGAAGGAAGATGATGATAAACTTATGTTTGATTTTGTCATTGTAAGCACGCAGAAGACTCCGGGAGATAGGGTTAAGAGCACTTTACGGGGTCTCACGGAAGCTAACAGACAAGCAAGCAAGCATGCACGCATGAACAAGAGGTATAAGCTTGCTGACCTTCCAAAACAGCAGGGCTTGACTTGGTAAATCAAAGCATCAGCAAAGTCCAAGAGCTGGAAAAGGCAATGGCTCCTATGAGGCAAAGCATGATACTGTTTCTGAGCACCAAGATTTCATCCCCAGTTCTGCTGCTTGGCTAAACTACTTTCTCTCTTAATGCATTAATTTTACCACCTGTACCTACTGAGAATAATGATGCAGACCTCTTCACTGAAGGGCTCTGAGGTCTCAGGATCAAGAGTGTTCTGTAAGACTCATATATCATCATTAGCTTTGCCCAGGAATAACCCAGAGGCTGGAAACCTGGAGCAGCATTTTTCCAGCTGCATTTGGAATGCGTTTCCTTCCCTCCAACCCCAGCAAACCCACACCCTGATCCTCTGCCTAGCTGGGCTTTGTGATTTGTTTGAACTACAGTAGCACTCCAAATTAAATCCTCTAGGGTCCAGATAAAACCCTTGTCCCCAGATACTATGCTCCTGTCATCCAAACCAAGATAAACCCTGCTCCACACAGCAGATCAAAGCCAGGAGGGAAACCCAAAATAGAGCCCAGCCCTCATAATGCAGTGCTGTGCTCACTAGAAGATGCTGCCATTAACATTTCACACCTTCAGTTTTTAGCCAGTGCTCACAGAAGAGACTAATATTTAGTAAAATGAGAAGATAACATCTTTTAACAAAATCCTCATCTCGACTGAATTTCAGTGGGGTTTTTGTCCTGCGGTGCAGTCAGTTCAGCCATTCCTATTCCCCTCGACAGTGGGACAGGGCACATGAAAGTCACTCCAATAGTTCATTTTAAACACAAACCAAATGGGTTATGCGAGGCAACTTTCTTCTACAGAGATGCTCTCTCTCACACCAAACAGAAGCAGTCACCAGTGATTTACCAGTTCAAGGGATTCTAATAATTCTCCCACTGACAGCTCAGGACATGCAACACAGCGCTGGTATCGTCAGGTCACTGTTCTGCCTCAGAGCATCATCCAGAGTGGTGCTGGGATGAAGGTAATTAACGATGTGGTAACTAATCTGTTTAGTCATCCACTGTGTCTACAATTCATTTCTGTCATGTGTAAATAGAGTATCAAAGCTTGGCGGTAACGGTTGTCAAGTAGCATGCTATCCCACAGCAGATTTGCTGGGGTTTAGAGAGGAGCCCAAGTAGCCCTCTGTAAACATCCATGTCCAAATAAACCCAATACTTATCACCAGCAAGTCAGAAGGCGACAGATTTAAGGACCCCTTCTCAGTGCAGCTTCACATACTGCTTCTCCTCACAACCCCCGGTACAATTATCTATCCTCACTTTGCAGAAGAGAAAACCAAGACCGAAAGAGACAAAACAATTTGTTCAGAATCACAAAAGGAGTCCATGGTTGACAGGACATTGAACTGAGATCACTGGATAATGCTGCAAGCTCTGAAACATCCCATCCTCTCACTACAACAAACAAACAAACACACAAAACACTACAGACAAGATTTCATTAAATGTAGCTAGCAAACTTCTTTCAGTTTTGAACCCTCCAGTATCTGGACTCTGTAGGAGTCCAGGAGGTCCAAGAAAAAAAATCCAAGCATTGTCACATTCAGTGCAGTCAGACACGATTTGGGTTTGGCAGTATCTGATCCACCTGCCAACAAGGCAGGTTTGGGCAAGTACAAAGCGGATCCAGTCTCACCTGCTTGCTCCAGACGCCCCATCAAAACGTCACCCAGATTTTTGCATGCTCATGGGGAAAAGGTACGGGTTTCATCGTTTCATTCCCATTTTAGGCTCTGTATGGGACTGGAAGGGACAAAATCACAGCTCAACAGTCTGTGGGGGAATCCACTTCCCAGGAAATCCGCTGCTAGAAATAACAGATGCTTCTCCAAGGGTTCCCAGCTCAGTTTGGTAAACCCAAGGGGCAGACATTCTTAGACTAACAGCCAGGGAAATTTTGGCAATGCCTCTAAAATTGCCTCATGGAGTTTTCAGGGTTCACCCATCAGCGATGTCTGACACAGCAACTGAGATTAAAACTGTGTGGGTGGGTACATGTTTGTGCCTGCTAGTGAGCCTGTAAAAGATAACACACACAGCGTGATAGTTTGGTCTATTGAATTGGGACTCCAGAAATCCATTTTTAGCTCTGCAACTGCCCTGTTCCCTATCCTTAAATAACTCACTGTTTCTTCTTCCCACTTTTTCCCCCTTTATAAAACTGGAAGTATTCCCTACTAGGTCTTCTTGCCTTGGTACTGCATGGATCTATCCAAATGAGCTTCAAAAACGCCATTTCAGTTATGCCATACACTTGCCTGGAAGTCCCAACATGGATTCAAAGGTTGCTTGTAATGACTCCTTACCAGCCACATGGAGAGAAGACGCCTTCAATTCTTACTCAGAGTGCACAGCAACATATGCATACACTGACAAGGTCACACCTCCCTTTGTAAGGAGATTTAGGAGCTAGAGACGAGAAGCACTACAGAAAAATGAAATACTCCTATTAAAAAAAAAAATAGTAAGGTTCTCATATATACACACACAGAGCTCAGCTTCAGGTGGAAAACCTATTTGTTTGCAGAGCATAAGCTTGTCGAAGCTTGATTCCACAAGAGGCAAGGCATGTTGGCCCTGCTCCAGCAAAACATTTGGGCATGTGCTCACCATCAGAAAGCTCACTTCTATGCCTGGCTTTTAGGCTTGGACAACTCTTCTTTCAAAAGGTGGGGGGCATTCAAGCATTTGCCTGGGTGGGAATCACAAGGCTTGGCACCAAAATACACCAAAACCCCAACACTGGATTGACTTCAGCCTGCACAGGTCTTCGCAGCACACAGGCAGAAGACTTGAGAGCAGCCAAAAAAGCCCTAGGAAGTTACTGGTCTCCTGAGACTAAATTCAGATGCTCTCTTCCCTGTCCACCTCCATTTCTATCACCATTTTATTGTGAACATTTGTGGTTTAATTTCTGCCTCTTCCCCACCTTTTTTTCTTTTCCAACTCCACTAAAACCTGGCAGGTTTTAAAATCCCTGCGTATCTTGATGAGAGGAGGGCTGGAACGACTCCTCTGGGAACAATGGATTAGGCTCTCCTGCAGTATGCCCACAAAGTCAAAACCAAATTCTTCCTTTTTATAGAAATTCATTCAAAGCCTATTGATCTGAACCTTCATCCTGGTCTTAAGAGTCTCTGAGTCTGGATTTTTTTGATCAAGGCTTCTAAAATGACATTCAGGTCTGAGCCCTTATCTGCTCAGTCAGCCAGCCCAGTCCCCTTTGCCTCCTCCTCACCCAGCACTGTTTCTCACACGCTGTGCTCAGCTCCATGACAAAAAACACATACTACTCCATCCCCCTGAACAGCACCCCCACCCCAAATTTGTACCTTCACTCCCCACCAACACCATTGCATTCAGCTTTTCAGGAAGGGATGAGATAGCTCATCACGCAGGTGTGGTTCCTCACGGACACTCCTGTAGAAGGGGGGCACAGCTAGGAGGATTTTGAAGGCTGAAATCACTCCCTGGGAGTCATTACAAGCTGTTACTAAGCTGAACCTAGGGACTCCTTATTACCCGAGTTACTGTTCTGGAAGCAGCTCTTGCAGTCTGCTAAAGAGGTTGCACATGAAGACTCATGCTTACGGATTATGGCAGTTTGGATTTACTCTGCGTTACTTCATCAAGGTGTGAAAGAGAAACTTCCGTATGTGAATAGTTATAGGAGAAGTCACTTATGGCTCCTGCCTGACCATTCCAGCATACTGGAACTGCTGATGCAGTCACCATATCATCCCATCTGATCTCAAGAACACTGAGCAATGCCATCAGCAATCCTTACAGGCTTTTAAGAGCTGGCAACCACGCCAGCACAACACAGGCACTTCCAGAGCAGAGAAGGATGGCCACCAATTGTGCCAAGGAAACAGGGCTGGGAAATCGTTGACCATGAGCAGCTGAGCAATTCAGGACCTTACACCTCCTCCTTTAAAATGGTTTCCTTTATAGGAAATAATCATTAACTTCAAGGATGTAGATGGTACCCAAGCCTTGGCAGCTCCTGCACCTCTTCCTTTTTCCAGTCCACTGTAACCCAGCCTCAGCCAGTTATCCCTTGTCCGTGTTCCCAGATTCAGCAAGTTTTGCTCAGGCCACATCAGGTTACACAGCAGATATGCTCCCCAAACTGTGAACGTATAACCCTCCCCCTCATGTGTCTTTCCAGCACCCTGCAAGTTGCAGATAAGCAAGGACATAGCCCCATGACCCCCAAAACATGGGATCTGAGCACAAGAGGAGAGGCAGGCAGACAGACAGATATGCAACAGCAAGCAGAAGGCAGCAGTGAGATCACCAAGATGACTGGGAGAAGCAATAGCCCCAGATTTATGTCCAGGTTTGAATGTCTGCTAGAGCAGAAGGTCAGGGGAACAACCCCGCCTGCCAGAGAAGAGCAGCAGTAAATCCTGCCTCCTACCACAGCTGGCCCGCAAATTACAGAAGAAGGTTAAAATCGTTCTATTACACAATCCTGAAAGATGACATGGTTTTTCTTGGTATCATCGCTCTAAATTTCAGATCTTTCTATATGGGACTACTGAAATCTGTAGCTGTATCTTTTGGGCTGTGTTACTAATGGAAGATTAATTAGACCCAAACAAGGAAGCCATTTAAGACACAGCCAAGCCACAGTAGGTTAAGATCATATACACAGCCACAGGATACCGCTCCTAAGGCAGGGAGACAGAGCCAAGCAAATCAGGTAGAATGTGCCATCAAGAAGCTTAAGGGCCTTAATTTCAGCCTACTATCATTTCAGACAAAACAGAGAGATGGACCTGCTTTCATGCAAACACATGGCCTAACAGCAGATAAAAAGGGTTAGGGGGTAGCAAGAATAGGAAAAATATGTCAAGTTTTGAAGAGAAAAAAAAAGCATTTTACGTGTTTTAATAAATAAATCACATTTCCATTCATCACCCTTCAGAAAGTTGATAAATACTGAACTTGCAAAGTAGTAATTACTATGGGTTGATTCCTCCCTCCCTCCCTTTTGAAAAACACATCAGAATTGGTGTTCTTTATCACCAAACCAGCAGGAGTAGCAGCGCCAGGTGCTATTAATAAGAGGCTGCCTACAGCCTGGAGGAACTCAGCCACTCTTGCCTGGACTTTCTACTCATTCTCAGACTTTAATTTTCATTCATCAAAAAATAATAAAAAAAGGTTTCAGACACACAGAGTCGACTGATGCACACACATTTCTCTCCCCTCCTGCCTTCCCTGCCTTCCCCTTTAATGACTTTGCCAAAGGAGAAAAATAATTCAGTTGTGGCCAAGAATGGCATTTAAAAGCATTTGTTGTTTTATTCATTGTACTTAATTATAGACATGTTATAGCTCACATGATCTCCTTCCCTTCCTGGAGTGAGTTACATCATCAGCCACCACCACATGCTTCCACCTACAACAACAATATTACAGCATAAGGGCTGGATCATGCTAAATAGTAATTTCCCAGAGCTTATTACTGTGAGCAGTCCGAGGGACGCAAATATCCAGATGCTCACCAGCTTTCATGGTCCTCAGGACATCCACGAGAACATGGGAAGAGGCAAACACCATACCTGCTCACAGAGAGTGGCTGGAGCTATCTGCACTAGTTGTGAGGCTCTGCTCCCTGGGCTAGCCAGAAGGGCTAAGAGATTTCAGACACAGCTGCCAACTGATGTTAAGGTTTTTTTATCCATCCTGTGGTTGCAGACACGCTGACTTCTCTTGCAATATCCGATACTCAAGCCGTGCAACACCAAAGTCCTGCCTTCCCACCTGAAGGACTTAGAAGGCTTTCCCAGGTTACAACTTCACTGACCCTGCAGATTTATGAGAAGTTCAATGGATGCCACACTTCCACGTGAGCACATCCAGGCACTGAACTAGACACGTATTTTATTACAAAAAAATCATATGCTTTTCCCTCATAAACAACCCCAGCCAAAACCACAGCAGAGTAAGCAATCCAATGGCACAACACAAAATCACACTAAAAGTAACAATCCTCCAAACCCATATTATCATATGAAGTAACATATGAATATCGATATACCTGGCATTCTTAATTTCCTTCCGGTTTCTGACCATGCTCCTTGTGCCTAGGGTTTGTTTCACAAACAAGAGACTTGTTCTAGTTTAGAAAAAGAAAGCAGAAGTTGCATGGAAGATGCAGGACACCAGGAACTGCAACTTTCTTGCAAAATTACAAGCCCATTCAAACATCTGCAACAAAAATCAGAAAACTTGGCAACTATTGAACTTCTCTAGAAGGCAAAGTTGCAGAGTGAGCAGGATATTGCCCCTTGTCCACAGCTCAGCTGAAACCTCCACCAAGGCTGCAAGTCAGGTGCTCAGTGCCAGCTACACCGACGCTGGTCATCGCTGTGCCACAGACAGGTTACCTGGCCTGTGATCACTGCCCCAGAGAAAGCCCTGCCCTGTTTAAAGCCCTCCTGGAAGCAAAGAGGTTCTGAAACGTGGCACAGGGAAGAAGCCAGGACAGTCGGAGAGCGAGGCTGGGGCCACAACAGTGCCGAAGTCCCAGCTTAGCTCTGGAAGGAGACATGCCTTTGAAGGGTAGATAGGCATGCACAAGGAAGCCTGTGCGTGGGTGCTCCAGAAGTCACGGGTCACAGCAGCCCAGTTAAGACAGCAGTTGTCATTCCAGTACCAACCGGGGACAGAGAAGATTGATCTCTGCTTGTCACATGGAGGCACTCAGTGCATCCAACTGCCTTACAGATTAATCAAAAGCTTCAGCCTCCAGCCGTGCCAAAGACTTCACAAGAGCAATTTATCACAATAATTTAAAAAAGCATTACAAGGATTCTGGAGATAGCCATAGGTCAAGGAGCAGAGGAGGGGAAAAATCTTTCCCTGGACTCTAACAGGTTACCTTTTGTTACCTTTCTCTCCAATAACAGATTATTTCCACCAACATCAAGAGGTGACAGCTTCAGGAACTCGCCACATCACTGGCCTTTCACATCATCCTCTTAGCTTTTCTTTCCTCTTCCTGCCTTCCTCACATCTCCATTCACTCCGTGCATTTTGTTTCAGCTATCCAATCAAAAGGGGAAGGAAAAAAAGGATTAAGACATGAAAGTTTATTGATTGATTTAAAATTATGCTTTGAAACAAAACCCTTTGGATTGGAAAGCTTGTATTTCAATGTGAAAAGGGATGGTGGAACACAGGAAACACACCGCAAAACAAACAACCTCGTCTCAGAGCATATATTTTGTCTTCATTATGCCCCTGAGAAGGTGTTAATATACAACGTACAATGTATTAATCACCCCTCTAACTTCCAAATGTGAAATGCATCATTAACATTCATGTTGTTTTCAATTAGTTTGCTGTATGGGAAGAAGGGGAACAAAAAGACAGGTTCCCTCACTAAATTTTGTTTCATTTTCAAAGCATAGGGATCATAAAAATCAGCCTGAGTGAAACTCCTGCACTCCCTACCATACGCAAGGGTCTGCTGACAGCAAGATGCAGAAAGGCTTTTAATTGATGTGGCTATTAGAAAAAGGCAATGCTATGGACAGTGTTTTCAGGCAACCAGGTAATTTAGAAGTGTAAGTTCCATTTTCAGGAGTGATTCAAGTACTTTGGGACAGAATTTCAAAGGATATCAGCCACCAAGAGAGGCAGATAAGCACCTAGTGGGATTTTTAAGAGCCCCTAAATTAATGAGGCCCCTGACTCCTATTGATGCTTTTATTTAAAAAGAAGGGCTTTGAAGCTTTTTTGATCCAAAGTCTTAGAAGTTCTCCAGTTCAGATACAAGCTCTCCTATGGAGAAAATCTGTTTGTTTGTCATTCGTGAAACCCTCATCTTTGACAGACTCTTTTGCCAATGGACCAAAAGTTCAAAGTCACTCATTTAGGGCATCATGCCTTGGTGATGACCTGTCCCTAAAGGCAGCTCAGTGCCTGCACATTAGGAGATGTTGAGATGTTATCACAAACTTGAAAGGATTTAGTTTCTGGGTGCTGACCGTTTCTGAAAGGAGATGTGCACTCTTGAGAACTGGAAGGGTAACACCAGCAATAGGTTAGCTGCAAAATTTTCATCCAGCCAAACTCTTCTGAGTCTCATGGCCCTTCTTTCAGGAACTCGGCTTCAGTGGCAAATCTGGAGCAGTTCAAAAGAGCTTGATGAAAAAAAATCTGTGAATACTGGACTCTTTTGCTAAACCAGCTCCCACTTACAGATCAGCAAGGACCCCTGTGGTTGTTCAGGCCCCCTTCCAAAACAACCAGCCATGGGTCATCTTGAGCTCATTCCAATTTCAACTAAAGCCCATCTTTCAGGAGAAGCATCCAATCGCAGTGTAAAGTTGCCATTCATGGATAATTGACCACAAGCCTTAGGGGAGATATTACAGTTTCTAATTACTCTCACTGTTCAAAAAGTCTATCTTATTTCTAGGCAGAGCTTCTTGAGCTCCAGTTACTTGTAAAATGGCTCTTACTGTACTTTCTTAGACAAAAAAAATGGAGTCACCTTGCCAGTAAGAAGAAAAATTAGGATTTTGTAAAGAGGAAGTCAGACACTCTGAACCCAGAGGATGACTCACATCTGAGATATCACCTCCAGAGGAAACACACTCCAATTCTTCTACGTTGACTTAAGAAGGAGATGAGATGCCTCAGTGAAGGTAAGTGGGATGGATCCAAGGAGAGGCATGTGTATGAAAATCGAGCTCTCCCCAAAAAATCTAACCCCTAGCCAATACAGACACATCACTACTCAGCTTCCACAGAGCTCAGCAGTTATAGCAGTCCTGTAGAAACTGCTTGGCTTAATACAGGAATTTAAAAGGGTGCACCCAAGGTCCAACAACTGAAATAGGATGGAGCCCATGTTCCGATTACAAAGATGCAGCACTGGCTCTGCCACATCCCAAGCCGCCATCCCTACCTGCAGAACCAGAGTCACTGTGTTCTGGTGACTCGATACAGAAGGCCACAGGATTCAGCTGTTGTTCCCCAATGTGAGAAGCAACAATCAAAAAACTCCCACACAGATCAAGGCAAAGACAAACACTGAGCCCTTCCTCATTAAGAGGAGTTATGTGCATCTTCCTTTAACTGTGGCAGCAAAGTCCACTTAATCCCCCTCATTATATCCCGTGAGCTGTTAAACCAAATAGCCTTTTGTTTAAAAGCGACACTGCCAGTGACAGACAGAGTTGCCCGCCTCAGTCTAACATTCAGCACAAAACCGTATCTCACCCATTCCCTACTAACCATGATCCTCTATAGAAGGTTACTGCACAGCAGCCCACGGGGCATAAGCCAAGCCAAAAAGTTCCCATGTGCTGGAGACTTGAAACCACCACATGGAATAGGTTGCTATGGTTGCCAAGATTTAATCCAAATTGATACAGGTAAAAAAAAAAAAAAAAAGAAAAATGTAGTGATTAAAAATAAATAAATAGACAAATCTGGGCCTTGTGCCATGAAAAATGTGAAGTTGTCCTTGACTCCAGCAGCAAATGAGGCATGAAATGTATCAAAATGTGATATTGAATATAAGGATGTATTTAATATTTTACAACACTGGAAATCTTGTTACAAAAGAGTTAGATCATAAATCAAGCTGAGAGGGGCCAGTTCTTCCCTTCTCTCCCTTCTCTTTGCCTCTAATTGTTCTCAGAAAAGTTTGAGCAGCTGAATCATTTACTAGAGAAAAGAAAGCTGAACATCACTCACAAGAAAACTGGAAGTGATTCATTTGTCCATCAAGAGCAATAAATTCTCATTAATCATCTAATCTGCTTGAAAGTCTCTGCTAATTTCTGAAGATGTCTATCCTCCACATCTATTCCCTGCAGGTCTTCAGAAAGGGCATAAAGACTTGAGGCAAACCTCTACATAAAGGAGATCTCTGCCATCAGTTAATTTAACCAACCGTGTTAATTGCCTATCTGGACTACCAGTTATCAGCTTATCACTTGTTATTTGTACAGAAAGATTTGTCACTCAGCTCTCCCGTACTAATTTTGCCCTCTGATTCTTAATTCTTCATTGGATGCTAAACGTCAAAGCTAGAGAACACCAGCACCATCCCATCAAGCTTTAGAGCCAGGGGAATTCATCTGGCAAAGCACAGGTTCTGCAGACTGGAACTCATCTGTATGGCTCCTAGGCGAGAGATGAAATACATATTTCACTCCTCTTCCTACTTATTGCCCAGACACACATACACTTTTCATTACTGCTTTTGTTTAAGCACACTCCTGAAAATGACTAACACTGAAAAAGTAAAGTGATTTTAGGAAGATTGCGTCTACAGTGGAGAAATGGATCATTTTTTAATATACCGCATGCTATTAACTAACCCTCTGGTAACTGCGGATATGGTACTCACCAAACACAAGAACCAAGGCATTTAAATCTCATCTACTGGTCATGGTAAACTGGCAGTTTTAATTTAAGTACCATGCTTACCCACCCTGCATGCCAAGTCCTGTTTGTCACCGTGTTAGTGGACACGTTTATTCACACACTCTCAGAAGAAATGAGCTCCCAAGGGGAAAAAAATGCTCCTTCCTCCTCTCAGAGTTCAGAAACGATGTCACTGACTCCACCAGGGTCACATCAAAGGTACGTCTTCCAAATTGTTCTTTACCCACCTACGTGTCTAACCTGCTTTCCTATAGAAACAAGCTCCCCTGAGCAGCTGTCTGTCAGCCTCCCACAACCATAAATGAACCCACTACCCATCTGCAGCCACATTTGACAGAGCCAGCTCCCTCAAATACTTCAAGTTGCACAAAAATAGCTGATGGACAATAGCCAGTCTCTCAGCATTCTCATGGACAGGTAGGATGCAATGCAAGCTTGCTTCTTATTAGAGAATTTACACACAATACAGTTTTTCTGAAGCTTTTTCCGTGGCTGGGGCATTCAGTCAAAGCTAGCGCTTATTTAGTTATCAAAGAATCCAACCATGAGAAAGAAATCCATAGGAAACCAGGCTTCATTACTTCCACTGCTGATGATACTACCTCAAAGACCGAGAGAAAAAAGAAAAACATTGGTACTTCAGGTGATGGAGCTTCCAACATTTACCTTGAAATTTATTGCCCAGAGTAATTGAATTGCTGGATTGCAAACTAACACCTGTTCAAGGCTGAAAAAAGTTCAGCAGAGACAGAGACAGGCTTTGCTCAAATCACCACCATTGCATGCCGACAAACCCCTGCGTGCCTCTTCCACTGCAGCACAAGCAGGCTTTCCCGGGGAGCCCCTCAGGCCCACAGGAGACAGCCTGCACCTCACAGACGGCTCACCAGCTACTGGGGAAAACACAGAAATGTTTGTTTCCAGTTGAATAACATGCTTTGTTCCAACTTCAATATTTATAACCTTAATAAAAAGATGAAACACATTTCAAAACAGAATTATTTCTTAATGGAAAACAATCAAAGCATGTTTTCTGTAAGATGCTGAACTAGCACATTTACTCTGTTCTAGAATTTTAGCTTTAACATTCCATTTTTCTAAGCATTTGTTTTGTGATGAACTTACTGAAAACTTCTGACAAGAAGTCGCTCGATCCACCAGATAACAAACAGCGCTTGTGGAGCCCCTCTGTATCGTAATCACTAAGCCAGAACCCCAAAGTGGCTCACATAGTTAACTCCCAGCGTAAGCAATGGCGATTAGGTACGTAGGTCTCTGGGCTTACTTCCATTTGTTTCCTTCCTCGGGCACAAACCCTGAGCTACACGGAGGAGGCTGAGATCCGCGGCGAAGCAGCGAGCCCCTCGGCAGCACACGGCCGCGCAGGTTCTGGTGCCTTCGCCGTGACTCACCTTCCTCCCCTCCCTCCCACAGCGGCTGGTTTGCAGAACTGCTGCACCTTCACTTCATGCCACCCACCACAGCCTGCAACAGGCTCCTTTCAGCAACTGTTCTAAATCTCCTGGCAATTTCCCCATTTCAGTAACACCTCTGTAAACCTAAACCCAACTTCACGCTTAGAAAGGTTCGATATTTGCTTGCTCTTCCTCAAACCTATCCAGCATCCCTTCTGACAGCAACAGGCTCCTCTGCTCAGCATCACTCATTCCCCCCTGGCTGGACACAGCTACTGCAACAACCACCGCCCTTTTTTACTTAAACTACGCAGAGAAGCCACTGTACAAGAAGGCTGTAGTTTGCAGGGAAGAGGGAACGCTTTGCTGTCTGGCTTTACAGCAGACCCATTCACCTGTCCACAATCTCTCAATGTGATCATCTGCAAGTCCCAGTTTGTCACAGATTTGTCCCCTCTAAGGAACAGTGTCCTCTCCCCAGAGACCCAGAAGATCCCACATATCAGCTCCACCACTGCTTCTAATCCAGTGCTCATGCAGCTCTTGCTGGAATAAACACAACCCCCCTTTCCTCAAATTCAAAGTGCCATCTGACATCTTTATTTCATTCTCTTTTCTTCCTTCCCATCTCCAGAAGACATTTCCACCCAACATTCTCTGCCTCAGCAACTCTAAGTAAAACATATGAAACAGTGTCTTTATTCACTTCTTGAAGAAGTAATTAGAAGCAAGAACAGGAGTCAAGAATGTAGACGTTATCCTTCCTAAAGGAAAGCAGATTTCTAATTAGTGAAGAAAGCAGCTTCTGTGGGATTCTTTCTCCAAACAGCTGTTGCTGAGGGATCATCTGTCTGTCTTCTTTTCCCCTTTTGCAGTAAAAAGTGCATTTATTTTAACATATATAATTGTTGCAGTACCCAATTAAGGCAGACATAGCGAGACTAGAATCAAGAGACACCGTAGCAGAATAAAGACGACTCAATGAACCTTAAACCATCGCAAAGAGAAGGCAGTCACGACCCTAATCACCGCAAGCAGCCACATAAAGCAGTTTCTGCCTCTCCCTCCACACAAAGTGGCTGCTGGTACCTCTGCTCAGCCCTCCACCAGCTGGTTTCTATAGCTGGCCCTTGACCTCACACACACACACGCCACTTAAACCAGCCTATTTTTTCTGTGCCCCACTAAATGAATACAAGAAGTGGGAAAACAGCACAAGGACTGGCTCAGCTCAGAAGAAACTGAGGGACAAAAGTACTCACAATGTTGTTGTCGCAAGGGACTTTTTTTACCCACTACTGAGCAAATGCCCATGCTGACATTAATCATACACAGTTAAAATAACTACATAAAAAATCCTCATACAACCATGAGGTAAAACAAACAAACAAACAAACAAAAAATCCCCCAAACCATCAGAATCATGCTGTCTTCACACAGCACATAGCACAACCAGGACAGGCGGTCACTCCGACCACCCTTTGCCATGACCTAAGGGCTGGACCACACTGTTGTTTGCTGAAGATGTTTTATGAAAGCATTCAAATGAAAAAGATGCTCAAGTATCAGATATAGGAAGATGACATTTTGCCAGCCATCTTTTTTTCATCTTCAGTCTAAAAGCCACGGCCAGGTGCATGAAGTGCATGACTGACTGTCCCTCCTCTGGCCCTCTGACACAGGTCAGACAACTTCCATCCAGAGCAGCAGACATGCTTCTTTCTACTGGTATCATTTCCTTTCCTCACTTCTAGGAAATGACAAAGTTGATTGGTTTTAAACCATGCAAAAATCAAAGCTGTGATATTACTTCACACACACACACACAAGCTTGTCACATCAGAAAAGACATTTTCCATTAAAGAACATTTTTCACAAGGTATCTCTTTCTTATCAATTGTATTTGTTTTTCTTCATTATCATTTTAACTTGGGAAAGTTTGACAAGTTCTTTTGAAGGAGGTCTCTGTGGAAATGTAAATCACTCCCTGCAAAGCCACAGTGGCAAGGGCACCTTTTTTACTTCATGCTGAAAGGGACTATCAAGAAAAACCCAACCCAAGTAAGCTTACATATACATGCTGTTGTGACGTGCACATTACTGCACAATTACAGACAAAGATTAGTTCAGCGGCCAACTCTTCTGTATGACTATTTATGTCCAAGGATAATAATGACACAAAAACTAATGGGGCTAAGCAAGTTCTGAATTAATTTTGGCTGGCGTTCTGAAGGCGTTCCCATCCATTAGAGGAGTAAGGATCTAGAACAGCCTTCCCCAAAACTAACAAGAGGAAAAAAACAATAGCAGTTTTGAGATGGTGCTTGCTAAGTTTTACCATAGCAGATACCTGTGATTGCAGGGACTGTGTGTCTCATAAGGTCCCCATCTGGGCTTACATCCAATATTCCTTCAACATGTCACACAGAGAGAACAGAGCAACGCGTACATATGTGCCACACACACACTGTTTTCAGCCAAGCCCTCCACTTCTTCAAGATGAAGGTGGCTGTGGCATACACAGACATATTGTGCACCTAAGAAACCACATAAACAAACACACCTCCAAAGGCATTTCATGCTGAACTGGTTTCTCTCCAGTCTGTATGCCACAGATTCCTAAAGAAGCCATGAAGAACTGGAACAAACAACCCAGCATCAAGTGTTGAAATTTAAATGATCACTTAATAATTCAATCAAATTCAAGTTGCTTCACTTCTATCTGGACAAATCACTCACTCCCTCACTCTTAGTAAGGCTTGGGTCCCTTCCCAGACTGCATTTCCTCACCTAGGAAGGCAGGTAAGGGAGCTTGCAAGCGTGAAACAAAGGAGAAACACAGCCCCCTGAAAGACGCTTGCGATTGCCAACGCAGTGAAGGCCTGCCAAAATAAGGATCTTTTGCCAGCCCGAAGCTAGGGATTGAGTCAGACACACAGCTAAGAGAGCTCTCATATTTGACTCCTGGAAAAGGTTACACAAACCATATTCAGTGGCTGACCTCAGAAAGTCCATACGTGCCTAAAGGCATCCAAGCTCCATCACACACGTTTGTGATTTCACTGTTTGCAGAGAAATGCTCATGTGCCCACTTAGAGAAGGGGAGAAAAGAAAAAAAAAAAAAAAGAAAAAATCTATAAGAGTAAATGCAGTCAGAGATAATTCCCAAGCACTCAGTTACACATGAGCTAGTACAAACACACAAATAAAAAGATGAGATCTGTATCAATGCTCTGGGACTGGCGCATCATGGGTACCACCTAGAAACTGATAAAGCCAAACAAGGGGGAGAGCAGAGAAAGTCACAAAACAAGAGGACTTATGTGTCAAAGGCAGAGCAGCCTAAGCTGCGTCCATCAGAGATGTCCCTCCTCTGCACAGACATACAGGCACCACAGATGTCTCCTGCCTTAGCCTCAGAGAAACATTGACACTCTGCAATCATGCAGTACCATTGGCAAAAAGGGTCAAGAGACAGATGCAGCTACAAATTTTCCAATAGCTGAAATGGTGTTTGATCAAAGGAATGTCTTAGAAATCACTGGTGCATTGCTGGGAGAGAGCATAGCAGCAGACGTTTCAAAAGTAATTCTTCGCTCACATCACACACCTCCTGCAAGAAGTCAGCACCTGGCCTCCCTCCCTCCCTGTCTTCAAGGTCTGCCTCGACTCCAGTCCTTGTTATTCAGCATATTTACATCAGGTTTACTTTGTATTTCAGTTTACTTTATACCATCTCAATCCAGTGTTATAAACCAGTCTATCATAAACATCAGCTTGATTACAGAGACTGCTGAATATAATAAATGTGTATAATGTATACGTAGGAAGCAAAAGACACCTCTATATTTTTGGTTTTGTAAAGACAAATAGCTTCAATTGTTTAATCAATAAAAATGCCTCTCCAACTCCTACTGTTATTACAAAGCAATTTCAGACAGAGTGAAAAAGAACCATTGCATCTATATTCCTGTCAAAGGAGACAGTGGCTAATCGGCCAGTGAACGACTACCTGGACACATCCTCTGTGCCACTCTCAAACTCCCAAATTCTAATTCTAGCACTAAGCAACCTGAATCTCCACCACATCCCAGTCTCTCCCTAGTACTATGGCTTCATCCAGTTTAAGTCATCCCGTTAACCTAAATGGGGATTCTTCCAGAAAAGGACACGGCACCTAAGCTGAAAATACAGGATCTGGAAATTATTCAGCAAATGGCAATTACAGTGAAGGGGGACATGCTGGCTTTGAAGGGTTGTATATGTTGACATCAACAGAAGAGCACCTGGTGGTCCCAGTGAGCTGGGAGAGGGGCAGCCTAGGAGGCAAGAAGCGATTCCATGCAGGCAAGCCGTGCAGCAGGTCCTGGGAAGAGGGGGGCTGGAACAGATGCTGCTCCAGCAGGGAGCACTGGTCCTGCAGCAGGGATGACAGATCCAGCTGCCAGGAAGCCTTTGGAGAGGCAGGCAGTGCTGGAGCAGTTATTCATAATTGCCAGCAATACTTTCCTGGTAGGAACAGCAGGGACCAGCATGATGTGAGGTGTGTCACCATATGCCTCACAACTTGCTCACTGCAACAACTCCAGCTCAGAGCTGTAGGGAACTCTCAACTCAAAGGACAAAAAAATAGCATTTCTTATAGCTTGCTTTCCTCTTCCCCTTCAGCACATCTTGTCTTTAGGTTTCTTGCTTCTGGGGACATATGCCACCTTTAAGAAGGCGGCAAGGTTTTCCCATCACTGGCTACACAAGATCTATTTTATCCCTCAAAATCTGAACTCAATGCACAGGTTAGAAGTCAACCTTAGCTCTGAAGTAAGCAAGCACAACTCCCAGTGGTTGCTTGAGGAACAGACTCTGGAGTGTATATGGGCAAAGGATCAGTAAATCCAGAAATTCTGTTGTACAAGAAGGCGGCAGGAGAAAACGGCACCAGGCAAAGCTTGAAGCAAGACCAGAGGGCAAAGCGCTGTCCCTCTCAAGGGCAGAAGCAGACACAGAAACAAGAAACCACATTTCCCCGCACGTACACATGGACACACTTTGATCTCAGTGGTCAGGTGATCACTGGGGGTGGATGACTCCCTTCAAATCCAATCTGTGGCAAAAACAGATACCCCAAGTCCCAGCTTCATACTGTAACTGTGAACAGCCTCCTGTTCAGGGTCCAGCTTCAGCTCTTGCATTTCTTCCATCATCTTTGTCTAACCTAGAACCTCCCCATGGCGGCAGGGAGAGCTCCTGGACAAGGGTTTCCCCTAGCTCCTCAGGAAGATGCAACTTGCATTGACTAGGACACCTAGGACTACTGCAGTAGAAAGAGAAGAAAACCTAGGAGTCAGGCAGATGCCATATATTTCCACACCATCATCGACTCTCTTCCATATCACTTCCTACTTTGCAAAAAAGACATTTTTTTCCCTTTTCCCTTTCCTCTCCGGAGGACCGTAAATTAACTGTCAGTTCCCTGGTATTTTGTACACTGTTCTTTCTGGCTCTTCTCCAGATCTCCAGGGTGCCATTCTTTTCTCCTCCTCCTTGCTGCTCTCTTTTCTTCACCTCTCCAGTTCACCTTGCTCTCCCCTGAGGTTTATCTCCACAACTCCTGGCTGATGGACTCATGACCACCACGGCTGACCTCACCCATGCCCCTGTCAGGTCGTTGTCTCCTCCTCCTTGCTCTTTGCACTCTGGAAATGGAGCTTGGATGCCCTTTCTTCTGCAGGTGGCAAACTCCCAGAGGAAGGGAGGGGGAAAGAGGGAAATATATCAATAAAGCCCACAATATCCCAAAGATCCCCTGTCAATCATAGCCTGAGCAAAACTACGCTTCAGCCCTGTCCAAGTTGAGCTCTTCTTGGCTGGGGAAAAGAACAACTCATTTTACTTATCAGTGCAGGAAGAGAGATTAGAGATGTTCTAGAGTCTGAAAAGAAAAATCAGTAAATGGAGAAAGAAAAGGTACTTGTGGAGAGGGAGAAGAGACATTTGCTTGCCAGGTACAAGTAGAAGCTAAGGGGAGAAAATGGGTTGAGAAGTGAAGAAGGGACAGGAGAAGAAGGAACCCAGACTACAAAGAGAAGACACTGCAAACTATTCTGCCCTGTACCTCAAACCAATCTTGAGTAACGAGAAGAAACCGATGCCACAAACTTCTTCCTTCTGATGCAAGCAAACAGAGCTTGAAGTGCTCTAACATCAAAACCAGAGGAGGATGGGGCAAATCGTATTCTCTCTATTATTTGCACTCCCCATTGCCATGCCCTCACACCAACCATCCACCGCAGACCACCTCCCTCTCCCTGTATATATACCTCAAAGTACATCCAAACAACACAGAAAACTCATACAAAAGGAGAAAGGAAAACAGAGAGCTTGGTAGCAGGCCCTGGAAGGGAAGAAAGGTGAGCAATGTAGTAGATTCAAGCCACAGTATTTCTGCAGGGGAGAGAGAAAAAAAATCTAACTTCATGCCTCTAAAAAGGAAGCACTGGATAACACTTAGCTTATGAAGACTTCTCCCTCCGAAAAATGAATCCTGACAATACAAAGACATACACAAGAAAGAAACAACTCTCTGCAGAGCACCCATGAAAGAGGAAGCCAAGTTCGGTCAGGAAAGATGGTTACTTTAACATAATAATGCCCCACCATGTATTCTGAGAAAACCTGTTTCGCGTTTTCTTCTACTGCAAGGCTGTAATAACCCCACAAATACTCAGTCAGCTACAATAAAAGCCACATCATAATAAAACAGCCAAAAGGCCATTATATGAAACATATTTTCAAAAAAAATAAAAAAAAAGAAAAAAAAACAATAAAGCAAATATTTTCAGAGCAAAACCACAATGCCTCTTGCCCATCACTTTTATGGACACACTTGCAAATTGCCTTAGTTCTTAAAAACTTCCCTGTTTTTCACTTCAGGCACAGTTTTTTGCAGGTCACCAGCAGCCCTAAGGGAAATGCACTTTCCCACAAGCCTGCATTCCCAAGCAGTGTGCCTGGCTGATGGCGGGAGAGGGCAAGACCTTATTTTCTTGACCAACATTCTGACATGGATGCAAACCATCCTCAGCCAGCACAGCAATGAGAATGGGGCATGTGACTTTCCATTTTTCTCAGTTGTACAAAACCATCACAGTGGGATGCCTCGAAAGGCAGCACCTTCTGGGGTGGAGGGCCAGCAGTTTATTAAGCTGAACATAACACTTCCCAATATGGACCCAGCCTCCCTCGGGACACACTAGCAGTCTCTTTGGTCTGGTCGTCAGTGCCTGACAGCAGCCAGCACCGAGTACTTGAGAAAAAAGTGCAAAGGCAGAGGAGAGACAGTTTGTCCTGAGGTTAAGTTTCTACTCAGCTCCCATTAAGCAGAAGTTAGGTCATATCCTGAAGCATAAGAATTTATAACTTTCTATTCATTTATGCTTTTACACTTACAACTCTGTAAAAAGTCTGATAAGCCACATAAATATCTACTCTCAGCTTCAATTATACCATGTGACAATGAATACCATGGGCTATTTTTCCACGATACTTAGGAATTAACCCACGTCAGCATCTCAAGTTTGACTTTAAATTACCTTGTCTTTCCTAGTGGTTTTGCCTGAATGATCCATTCACACAATTTTGTCTGCTCATCATAGAGGAAACCTTGCACATCAAATGCAGCAAAAGGAATTTTTTTGGTGAATTTGTCTTATGATGTAGGGTTTGGTCTCCAGATCCCATTAACAAACCTTCTCGGATGCTAACACACCCCGCACAAGTACCACAACCACTACGCCGCTGCACGTTGTTTCAGAGCATGCCTCCTGCAAGCCTGGCAAACTGCAGACGAGCTAGCGAGCCCAGGAGAGTTCAGTCCACATCAGACAGGAGCTCCAGCAGCCTTGTGCCCCTACGCAAAGTCACACAGCAACCAGGTCATCTCCTGCACCAGCACCATCCATCACAGCATCACTCTCCAGTGCTAGGTTTCCTTGCCCAGAGCCTGACTTTCTCTAGGTCCAACACAGCCACAGGGGAGAGGGAAAGCATGACAAAGTGCAGACGAGTATTGCACACCAGCAAGCAAGACATGTGCACTGCTCGTCCCTCCGTGCTGTAGGACTCCTCTCTCTCCCGTGTCATCCCAACAGCAAGCTCTGCTCCGACACCTGATGCCGAGCCCACTGCGCTATTGCTATTCCAAGCACGCCTAACTATATGGCTGCAGAGTGGCAGAGCTGCTCCTTCTCTCCTATGACGTTGCTCCCATGCTCTCCCTAGCAAGGCTAGAAACTTCACTGCAAACATCTCATCTTCTAGAACAAGGAAAAGCAGTGGAGGAGGAAAGAGGGGATGGGGGGACTACAGGTCCCCGGTATCTCTCTGCAATGCTCCGTGTGTCAGGAGAAACACCTATTATGGCCTTTTGTTATTTCTTCACTTTTAAAGTTATTGTCACAAGTTCTGAAGATGTCATCAATGAAAAATCCCATTGTTCTCCTAATTAATTCGGCAATCTCAGTGAAATAATACAAGCTGCAATTGTAATTCCAAGCTCACCCCTCGACCACTGGAATCACTAATTAAATAACAATCAGCACTACCGTCTGCATTTAGAAGATGGACTATTCCTTTTTATTGCTGCAATTAGGGAACGCACTCAATAATCAGAATGAAATACAAATTTACCCAGGAGCCTACTAAGTTATGACCATTCATACTTTGTTTTCTTTTCAGTCGTGCAAAAAGATGGCAATTTGCCCCCTTCCCTGCTTCCCAAGTTAGAAAGGGCACTCTGGAGATGTAAGGCAGGTTACCAGTTGCAGACAGCCCTGCTGTGCAGGCACCATCTTTTCTTCCTCCCAGCTAGGGTAACCTCTGTCTTTTTGATCAAGGTCCCTCATAATCATCTCAGCCTGCATTCTTTATTGAATAAATCAGCATGGGGCTGCAGACATATTCACACAGAGATTTTGGCTGAGCTGGGAACTGCCCTGGTGTTACTGGTAATATGCAGCACACGTGTGCTAGCTGCCCTGCTGCAATCACCCTAGCTCAGATCTCGGTAGAGGCAAGACAAGGCAATGACAGAGATCACCAGTACAGTGACAACGGGCTGGGAGACAGCAGTCCTGGATGCTCACCCATGGTGCCTCCCCATCCCTGGAGGTGTCACCCTCTACGCCACGGTGTCCAGAGAAGCAAATTACAAATCCTTGCTGTCCTCTCCAGAATGGTATCTCCAAGTGATGGCTAGTTCACATAATTTCAAGCAAATGCTAACTCTTATGCACAGAGCAAAAACAGTACTTGGAAAAATGCCCGAGGGATACAGTTATCCATTTTAAAAGGGGATACATGGACATAACTGTTATGCTTTGAGTCTTTTTCCTTCTTCTACACTACACCTCTACCTTGCGGTTATTGGTTATGAGGTCCTGCATATTTGCACAGGGCAGTGCCAACACTTCAGTCCTATTTCTTCTAGCCTTGTTCCAGCTGAGTTGGAAAAACCCTCTGTGGATACAAGGCAGAGTCCTACACAAGGTACTGCATCCTCCCTAGTGTGGCACTGCGGACTAAACTGAAAGGGAGTAGGTCCCTCATGCAGTCAGGAGCATCCTCTTTGTTATTAACCTCTGAGGATTTCTGAGCAAAGAGAGTGCTCCTCACTGGATGAGGTTGTGCACAATCTGCTGTCCTTCTGGGTCTTGCTGTTCAGAGACTGCTTAAAAGGTAATAGCAGTCTGAAAAATGGGATGGTAGAGTAAGCATCCCTGTTGGCACATTAGTTACTCTGATCAAATTAGATCAGATTTCTCTGTTAAGAGCACATCATTCTCTCTGCCTTTCCTCTTCTTAACTGCCAATCCTGCAAACTCAGATGGGAGCTGGAGATTCATGCTCGGTTCTTTTCTTTTCTGGCCATTATGAGTCATAAAGATCATGTAACCCAAATGCAGCCTGCAAGGCCACTGGGCCCAGGAGAATCTGGCTCTGTTTTTGGGGATATAGGACTGTAACTGCCTGGCCCTTCAGCTGCGACTTCTGCAGGGCTAGCAGGAGCAAGGTGGAGAATAAACACAGACAGGTCTGACTAAATGCAGACAGCTGTCTTAAGGATGAAACCACACTAAAGTGACTATGAGATGGTCACGGCCACCAACAAGAGATGCACATGTCAAAGAGAATCGTTAGGTACCATGGTTAAAATGGAAATGGCTATGCCCCACTATGAAAACCCATGCTAACCACTCCCCATATTCACAATTAAAGCTTGAAAGAGAACTGTTAAAGATGGCTCAGCAATAAAGTTTCTTCTCCTTCCCAAACAGGGTAATCAGTACCCAGACTGATGCCTTTGCAAAAGCAAGCACTAGACAAGTCTGCAGAGGAGGAATATGCCATTCTCTCCACTGTACCAGTGTGGCAATAACACACAGGTGACCAAACTGATGAAGGGACTTGTTTATATTGAAATCAACATGACTTCAGCACAAATTTGAAGTTAACCTTATGCTTTAGTACTGTCTTGGTGGGGACCTGAGGTACTTCCCCCAGGACAAAGGGAAGCTGTAGCAGAATCAGCTCTGGGACCAGATTTGCCGGGCTGATGGAAGCCAGTTTGGGATGGGATGGGAGTCTTCAAGGCAGTCACTCCAATACAGGAAAGAGACACCCACTGCATAACCACAGAGATAACTGGCAAGGACAGCAGCAGCAGGAGGAGGTGTGAAAATTAAATTGGATAAAAGGCAGGTGTTCAGGGAGGAGTGGAGGCTGAGGGGAGGGGGAAGGGAGGAGAGGTAGAGAAAGCACCTAAATAGAATGGTACTGGTATTGTACTGCTGTCACTGGTACTTCAAAACATTTGCAAAATGCTCATGTCTGCTTCAAGGAGAAGAAACATAAGGTGCTTTAAAATGCATAATCAACCCATCACCAAGAGTCAAAGAAAAACTGTCTTCACCCTGCTCTGGCCCTGCTGCAGAGGCAGAGGTCAGGCAAGCCGCACTCCCAGCCAGGCACAAGCACCTTCAGTCAGGTTTGGAGTACCAGAGGACAGGCAGCAGCACAGCAGAGGTCCTTCTGGGTCAGAGGGAGGTGATGGCAAGAAAAGGAGCAGAGGGGAGCGAGGCAGGAAGACTCTTGCTTCAGAGCAACAGGGCAGAACCTCATGCTTTAAACTTTTTTCTTTTTTCCCCCCCCCTCTTTGATTGGCTCCTAAACCTTCCAAAGAGCTTCATATGAGAGGGAAGGAAGGTAGCAGCAAAATGGGGAAAGACGGTAGCCACGCTCTGCAACAGAGCCAGGTCTGACTAGAGCTCCTTGTTGCTTCACAGCACAAGCACAATAGCCACGCTGCTCAGCTACACCACGATGCAGCTATGACCAAGGGGGTTTGATAGCATCGCTATGACTCTGAAATCTTGCAGAGCCCAATCTCCACCAAGCAAAGCAAGCCCTGTTTTATCTAGCCATCAGATTGTTCCCAGACTGCCTGCACAGCTGAGATGTCCAGGGTAGAGGGGAGCCATCACATCTTGGCAGCAGGGTCAGAAGGGTAGAGCAGGTCTCTGCTGCTGCCTGAGGCATAATTATTCCTCACGTGAGGAATATTTCAGATGAGGCAGCATCCGTGCTTCAAAAATAATGAACTGTGATTACACAGGATGGTGGCCAAAACACATTATAGCTAGAGCTGCAGAGAATTTCTCAAATAGTTTTTGTCAAAAGAATGGCCCTCATCCAAAAATTGATAATTTTTGCAATTCAGCCCCCTCACCAAGAAGTTTCCAATTTTTCCCACAAGCCCCTCAAGGATCACACTCAGTTTCTATCTCCTTTATTGGGGGTTACTGGAGAAAAAAGCTCTTACTAAAGGGGGAAGGGAAGAAAAAAAAAAAAAAAGCAGAAGGGAAAAGATGCTGTGAGAAGGAGGAACGTGACTTTTGTTTTTTATCTCCAAAACTGCAACTATTTTTCCATGCATGTATTTTTTGCCATTTTGGAGCCTCCTCCAACTCTCACGGGTTTACTGAAGCCTACACAGAGCAGGAGGCAGATGGGATAATTCGGGTTCCTTTGTGTCACGTGTGCTCTCCAGCTAGGTCAGCCCCAGGCTGAGGCAGAAGAGGTTCCCTTGCCCACAGGGACGAGACCACAGGGTGATGGGGATGTACATTTCCAGCACGGCAAGACAGGAGACCCCCTTTCTGAGGAAGGTGCCAAACATGCTCGTGGTCAGCAGGTATCCCTGCCCTATCATTGCACACAAATTGACAGAGTGGACGGAGAGGGAGGGGGCTGACAAGCAGCAGGGACATGACTTGCATTTGCCTCCTCTCCCCAGTGCAATTGTTCCCAAGGCCTAGAAGGCAAGCGCCTCAGTTCAGGGACATGGCAGTACTTCTAGCCTGATAATACAAGCTAATACTCCAGTTGATTATAATATGCATATATTTTAACTTATAAAATTTTACTGCTTTCCTTAGACTTCAATGGCTTGAAGAAGTTTGCTGTAATAACTGCTCAGAACCTCTCTCCTCTGCCTGGATGCTGATGCCCCTCCACATTTTCACCCTGAAAAGGTGCCAATGGACAGACTCAGGTTTATTCCAGATGCTGTCATTAATTTGCTGTGTCTTCCCTAGGACATTTCCATTCCTTTGTTACCTATTCACTACTAGCAAAAGGTGCAGCAAACAGCAGAACTGCAAGAAAAAGCCCAGTGCTATGCAAGAAGCAGATGGTCAAGGGTGCTATGTATGTATGCTCATGTCTCCAACCTCTGCTTCCCTTCTCCAACTCAATGCTCGCACCACCAGACAGCCTCCCCCTGCTCCAGGCGCTCTGGAGCAGAGCTCGGGCAGATGTACACTTCCTTCGGCTCCAGGACCAGTTCAAACTCACACTGGCATCGCCAGGACCAAGGCAGCACCACAAGCACAGGCTGCCTCCAGATCAGCCACGCCTGGCCTCTGCATGAACACGGACAGTTTTTTGCTTCGGTTTGTGTCCTCTGTTATGCAGAAAGGCTCACAACCTAGCCCTGCTCCCTGCCTGACAGCTTTGAGCTTCAGTAGATTTGAAAGAGCATCTATTAATTACCCAACCATAATGAACTAAAGCAGTTCGTAGCAGAGCTGTTATGTTTGAGTCAGAAGTCTTTTAACGAATCAGTGACCTGAACATTTTGGCACAGAGCACAAAAATCCAAGGGATGAAACACTAGTATTGTGTTCCCAGCAATCCCTCTGCCTATGAAAGAGCCTTCAGGTAAATGGGACTTCACCTGTTCACATCATCTTGCTTTTAAGAGTAAAGCCACCCAGAAATGGCTGGAGGCTTTCTCCATAAAAGTAGAATAAGCAGTTAGTCTAATTGAAGGCAATTCATCCACAACACAGAGTTTGTTGTAAAGCCGGTTTTATAGCTACCAAAGCTGGAAAGGATTTCAAGGTTGTTTCCTTTGCCTGCTGCTTATATGAAGTCTAGTGGCCCATGAGTTTGCTGGAACTCAGTTTCTAGAAGCCAAGAGATCGTCATCAAAATTTATAAATTGTTGCACAAGATTAGAGTGCTTGCATGCCCAGTCCCAGATCTGGTCTCCAACCAAACCAGAAGATTTGGAACAAGTTGCAAGGAAAAACAGATTAACCTGTCCTGAGGGAGAATTATGCCTAGCCTTTGCCATGCCCAGCATCAGAAAGATTTGTATCTTTAAAAAAAAATAAAAATCTTGACTGCATAGTACTTGCTGTTCACACTTTTGACTCTCCCTGTGTTACCCCTGCGAATGCCCACTCTGAATGACTTCGAACTCAAGGATAACTTGTAGCAACCAGGTCTGCAGGCAGATGCTCCGTTACAGGGAAAAAGACTAATTCATTGCTCACATGGAGACTCAGGAATGGAGCACAGGACCAGACTCCAGCAAAGGCCCTCCCGTCCATGAGAGCCTGGCCAAAATCCTCCAACAGGACAAGAAGGGGGATGCAAGCACTACTCACCCTGCCCTGCTTCTGCACAGAACATGTAATCCCTGGCACATCAGCCCAATACGTTGCCTCATTGCAAACAGCAGTTTCAACTAACAAAAGTGGAAAGTAAGAGAAACTCTCAATTCATCTCCAAAATTAGTGAAGACGATACAGTTTAGATCAGAATAAAGTTCTTCAGACCTACAGCAGGGCAGGGAAAAAAAAAGTAAATAAACTTTCAACAATAACTCAAATTGTTGCATCCAAACCCAGGAAATCATGAAGCTACTTTTTCTTTTCAGTTTTTTTTTTTTTTTTAGGGGAGAAAGACAGGACTTTTTTTTTATTCCCTATTAAAATAATTGAAAACTAAATCTTTTCCACTGCAACGTCTTAAAACAACAACAAAAACCAAACCAAAACAAAAGCAACATCAACAATAAAATTTCATTCTCATGGGAGGGAAAGCAGGGTACCTCTACAAGGAGAAGAAAAGGGAAACCAGAAGCACAAACCATAGGAAATGTGCTTCTGTCATCAATGTATTGAAAGCTCTAATCACAATCCCATAAAACAGTTAGCTTGATTAGGCAAGGACAAATTAGGCAAGGTTCCCCCACTGCTGTTCCTTGTTTCCCTGACAGGGTTTGATCTGTCAAACGCTTTACATTCCCCTTGCCAGACAGAGGGTGTTTCAGCCAGGCAGGGCTTGTTACAAATTCAGGAGACACCGCACACCACTCGCCTCTCGCGCTTCACTCGCCCTCTCTAATAAAGTTTGCCACACTAATGCAAGGCCATTTTCTTGCCGTTTCTTTCCCCATATGCCCCCACTTATGCAGTTGGTACAACTTGTCCCGATTCCCACCTGCTAATTAAAGAAAAGGAAGAGTCTGTAGATGATGAGGGAGATGTTCTCCTTGGGTGCAGCATCAAAACCTTTGCAGCGACTTTGTGCTTGCTGTGACATTACTGTAATCCCCACGCTGTAAACCGCACTATTCCAGCCCTAACGAGGGCACACACTTATGCTGCTAAAAACAAACAAATAAGCAAACAAAACCCCAAAACCAAACCATTCCCTCCGGGCCTGGGGCAAGGTCCCCCCAGGCCGCTCGGTCCTCAGTCGAGCCCGGCAGAGCTACAACCGCCGGTGGGAAGCGATGGGGCTGGGTCCTCCAACAAGCCCCAGAACCTCTTTGCCGGCTGTACTCACAGGGATGCGTTTGCAACAAGTTTCTTTCCCTGTGCCTACAATACTTCATCTGGAGGATGGATGTTCTGATGATATACACCGAGTTGTCAGGGAAAATGAGCGTCTCGTCTAACTTTTAACACATCTCCTAGGATGCTGATGCTGGAGGATAACATCCTCCAAGTCTTGCTGGACAGACCGGTATCAGTACATAGCCAATAACCTGTTATAAATCAACACCAGTACTTCACTCATGGTTAGATCAGACTAATTGCACAATGCAGCACAGTCCAAAGGTGCCCAAGCAAGATTTGCATGAGCAGCTTGCCTACAGCCATGCCCTCTACTTTGTATTTTATACGCCTTTGGCATCACGTTGACAGGCCATCAACTGGGAGGTTATTGCTATAGGAAGTGGCCAGGACTTCTTCAACACAACGTGAAGAACACCCCACACATAATTAAACCAGCAAATGGCAAGAATTGAAAAGACTGATATGTTGCACAGGAAAGACCCAGACATTTTAAAGGACTGGTTAGCAAGTGTGGGAGAAACACCTTCCCTCTTTAACCAAACTCTACCAGGCAGGAGCAAAATAAGCATTTTGATCACCCGCTACAGACAACTTGAAATAGATTCGACAGTCCCAGAGTATAGGTAATAACCTAAAAACCACATCGGTTGGATTTGGTACTGCAACCACCATATTTTTTCGATCCTCTCGCACATTTGGTGAGAAATGACCCCTTTACGAGCACAAAGAGGGGATGTTCTGCATAAACAAAATGAAATACACACACAAGCAAGGAGGTATATTGAAATCCTGGCCTTTTTTGCTCCCCTCTCCACCTTTTGGCTATCCTCAGAACCGTCACCAGACACCTGCATCATATACAGCTATGAAGATTATTAATTTTTTTAAGTCTCATTTATTTTAGCTGCTTCTCTGAAAGCTAGCCCCAACTTGCAGCCCTTCTGCTGACACAAGGGCATTAAAAAAAAAAAAAAGTGCCTTATTGTTGCTGTCGACATTTACAAATTCTGCTGTATCCATCTGTCCAGTTAATTACTTTGTGCAGTAGCCTGTTAGCTTCTTTAAAAAATGAAAAAGGGCCCAATTATCATTCTGGGCAGCTCCTTCAATCCCAGAGAAGCAGCACATCCCAAGTGCCACAAATGCCTTTGTTACCGTTGTAAGCTGACAAACAGGCAGAAAGAGAGAAGTGCTTTGCGAGACTTTCTTTATTCTGGCAGGATGAGGGCAGAATTTCCATCTCCCGCTTATGTCGAGCCCTCTGTCTCAGTGACAGTTCCCGGTGTTGCCAGCTGGTCTTCCTGCTCTTAGCTCTTCCCCAGCATCTCCCCCCTTTAATCCATCCCCCGTCTCTCTTCCACTCATGCCTCTCCAAGCCTTCGTCTCCTTTCCACATCCCCTGGAGCTCAGCCACCTCCAAACACCAGGGACATGGCACGGGGCTAGCGACTTGGTGGCCCTGATTAGGATGCGACTGTGCCCACCGCTCCCTCTCTGCGTGGTGCCTCCTCCCGCGCTCCCCACCACACACGGACTAACTCATAAGTGCACGAATGGATGGCGGTGTCGTTCAGCAGAATAAAGGCAGGAGGGTTTTGCTCCGGCTCGGCTTCAATGAGAGCATTTTTCCTGGAACAAGGGGCTGAATTCAGCTGCTTGGTGCTGTCTGATTGCAGTTTGTTGCCAGAGTAACGGAGGCACTGGAGCTGCCAGGGCCACGCTTCAGGGGAAGGAAGGGGCTGCTGCCTGGCATCCTGCTTGCCACCACACTGCAAAGGGCCAGGGACACATGTAAGGGATCCCCCCGGTCCCTCTGCAGGGTGGGCTCAGCCCCCAAAGCTCCTGTCGACTGGGAAAAGGGAGAGGCCCCTGGAGATGCAGAAGCAGCTCTTGGCATCTGCCAGAGATGTCCTCCTCTAGGGACTCTGGACCGACCACTCCATTCCCCCACCCTTAGGACCCAGCCAGAGCTTCACATCTCAGACCAGAGTCTCTGACCTGACCAAATCACCTATCTACCCCGTGCTGCAGTCCCGGAGAATATAACCCAGGTTTTCCAAAGGTTTTTCCCCATTTGGTGGCCTGGACATACAACTGAACATGATCGCTGTAAGGATGCTTGACAGGTTAATGCGTCAGCTATCTCTCTGAGAATGCACTTCAGTCTGAAATAAAACGCAACGATGTCTTCTGCTTTATATAGCAAAACCTGGCCTTAGGGATCCAGCAGACCAGCAAAGGCTGAACAGAAGTGGTTTTCTTAGACAGGGAGGATATAATTTGTGCTTTGTACATTGAGAGTGCTAACACAGCCCTCTAAGACAGAGAATGCAGTCTCTCCAGATCAAATAAAACACCCTGTGATTTTCCTTTTAAAGGGAGGACAAGTCAGAAGTTACCCCATCGCACATCTGATCCTTAAGCTCTACAGTATACTCCCGTGCTTAGCAGATCACCAGGCAACCCATGCATTTCTCTCCTTTCCCTCTCCCCATGCTTATATATTTGTAAATTGTTTTTTCATCTGTAACCTACTATTCAACTCACTCCACAATTTATCTTTGTAGAGATTTTGTAGATTAAAACAGACAGTGAAAGGACACAAATATATGCCCCCCAGTCTTCTCAGCACTCTCCTATCATAGCACTACAAAGACAACGGAAAACACTCATAAGTCAGTCAAATAACTAACAAGAAGGCTCAGCATTGCACAGTAAGAGCTTGCTGTTATCCTACATATGCAAACGAAGGCCACAGCCGTGCCATACCAGGGCTCTTAGACTTCTCTGAATATGAACGAGCTCTGTCTCTCTGCTGATTCCCTCACACAGTCTCTCCGAAGTCAGGAGACCCAGCCAACCCTGCCACGTACACCGACTTGCTCCCTTGCTGCCTGTTTTGCAATTTTAATTTCTCACCTTCCTAAACAGCAAAAGATTTATCGTGCTCTAGTCAGAAATATTTAAATTTCCAAATGTATTTTTTTCCTTCCAGGGCCCTGAAAATCTTGAGGTATAACATTTTCATATAACACCCATCCCAATTTACATAAAACCTGCTTGAAAAGAAAGGACTGCACATCACGGGGAGCAGAATCGCTCCCAGCGTGTACAAGAACAGGTGCAGATATGCTGATACAGTGCCAAACCAGTTTATTATTGTAAAGTTTGGTCCTGCTTTTGTTCTCAGGAATCATGGGATACAAGTCAAGATCTTTTCCACTTTATCACCACTATCTCAATCATCCACGGAGTGTAAAAGAACACAACTCATCCCTAAAACGGATGCCCCTACTTGTTGCTTAAAGTTTGGCCCGTGTTCAAGAGGTTAAGACAACTCGCCCAAGGTTACAGGGGAGGTCTCTGGCAGAGCTATGAATTAAACCTAAGTTTGTAGTAGCCCAGGGCTGCTGCTCATGTATTATTGCTAATACCTGGCACGGACTCATCAGTGGTCAGAGGGCTAAAAATAAGGTATTAAGAAAAAGCAAGGTAACCCCAAATTCCCTGCCTCCAGGGGTCTGCATGCACCAGAACCAGGTTGTGCCAAGCAGAGCTTAAGCTAAGTGCTCTCTGAACAGCCTCAGCCAGGCACGGGGAAAAACGCACCCGCTGCCCTGCCCACCACCGGGGCGGTTCAGGCTGCCATGACACTGATGAAGGAACCATGGGAAACCGGGAGTAAATGAAGAGCTCTGTTAGTCCCCCCCATCTATCCAACACACTCAATCCTTCCAAGCCATTTGTCTAATCTATTCTTTAAAATCTCTAGTGACAGATACTCTGCAAACTCCCTTGGCAATCTATTTTAGTGCTTCACTATTTTTACTGTTCAACAATGTTTCCCGATGTCCAGCCTCAATTTTTCTTGCTGCAATTTATGCTGTTGAGAAGAGTTCATTCCCTTTCTTTGAGATTGTTTCTCTTTGATTCCTGTGGGCATGTGTTCAGTGCTGAGATGGCCACAGGTTTCCATGCTGTAATAAATCAAACATTACAGAACAGAATTGATGAGTTATCTTATTTGAACTGCCCTCTGCAAGCCCAGCTCAGAAATTTGCTGTCATTGTATCACCATCCAAGCCTATGCATATGGCACAACTAAAGCAACAGCACAAATAGAAGCTCTGTGTATTAGAGTCCCAAACTGCCAACCAAAATTGAAACAGTTAGAAATAGCCACTCTTTAAAGGCACTGGCCTGATTTTCCCTTACGCACCCGGCACGGAGAAGGCAGACCCCAGTACTCAGATTTGGGCACCCAAAGAATCAGTTTCTGTTTCAGACAAGCTAATTACCTTCAGAGATGCAAGAGTTGAAGGGTTATTTTTGTGCCTAAACTACAAAGACTGGAGTTCAGCCTTAAGCTCCCAACTTTGAAACATTGGCTTGTGGCCTTGGGAAACCAGAAGGAGAGGAAAACAGCATCGTGCCAGAGAGCTGGGACCTAGCAACCACCAATCAGGGCCAAGGAACACAAGCTAGTTTTTAAACAAAGTAATAGATGGAATCAGAGCATGCTGGGAAGCAAACGAAAGAGAAGCAGAGCTCTCCGAGTAACCACAATGCAAATGAGACGGGCACAATCTCACACCTGTTGCTGAAGCAGAATTGCTGAGCAGTCTCTCTACTCCCAACTCCTCCTCCTCATGTGCGGAGATTTTCCTTGTTGATCCGGCTCTACGCCTCCTTCCTTCCACATACTCAGCTCTGAAAGGGATGCGACTCTGCCGACCCAGGCTGTACTCCAGCCCCGCAGCCAGAGCCAACTTTGACAGTTTCAAGTGTGGTCCTGCGCAGAACCCAGCTTCTTTCTGCCATCCTTCCTATTTCACCACAGACCACAAAACAAGCATTGTGTGATGAAGGGAGCTGTCTGCATCTCATCCATGAAGAAATGGCACTGCTTTGCTGACCCCATCGTACCCAACCACCCAAATGCAGCCCATGGTCCTTGCCCTTCTCCATCAGCCCCCAGTGAGGACTGCTGAGGTCACGGTGTGCTCCAACACAGAGCAGAGCTGTGGTCCTCAACCTTGGCTGGCCCATAACACCAAGCAACGTAATTTCTTTGTCTGTCTCCGGGTCCCAGCACAGCATCCCACACCAGGTCAATACAACCCCAGGGGCACACAGACAACCCAGCCCGTACCCAGCTGCGCCACACAACTCATGCCACAGCTCAGCTGGCTCTGCCACCCCTGCGCTCAGGTACAGCCACCAACACAGCACTGCTCAGAGCTTCAACCAGGCCCAAACAATTCCACAACAGCAATAGGATTTTCCACTTCACCAGAGCTCCCTTACCAGCCACCATGGGAGCAAGAACAAGTCCTCAGCACGTACTCATACATTCCTGTATTTGCTGTTTGTGCAGCCCTCACCACCTCCCTGCAGCACTCTTCTGTTTAACGACATCTTTGCACAAGCCTATAGGACTGCTCTAGCAACTCCGCTTGTCCTGCTCCTTTGTAGCAGCCTCCCAGCAACCATCCCTGTGCCATGCTTTAAGGACAGGGAGGTCAACCACCAGCTCCTCTCAGTAGACATCAGGCACTGTACTTTTGGACAGTATTTCAATACTGCTCCTAGATCAGTCAGTCCTGCCTTCTTCTGCCTGGCTCTCCTGTGCTCAACACTGCAAGGACATGGGACTCAAAAGCTTACCATCTTCATAGACAGACCGCAAAAGAAAACAAGGCAGCAAACTGTCCTCCCCATTTTATGTGCCGGAGGCTTGCTTTCACACACATACACTAAACATCCTGCCAATAACTGCTTGACTGCAAATAGCTGGAATCCAGATAGATGCCTCCATTATAATACTTTTCTCCTCTTTTTCATTCTTCCAGACTACTCTATAATGCTGTCACACCTTTTGTGTGGTTTCTTTGTCTCTCTTTAGTTCATACAACCTTCTTTTTCCTTCTTGCAGGCACTTTGCCCAAGAGGGATGGGACAGCAGGCCCTAACTAATCACCTGAGACATTAACAAGCATATGCAATTATTTGCAAGCCCTATTTCCCTGATGAATTCCATCCAGTGCTTCAGCAGGTTGTATCCATTTGTTCCCTGCCTTTTGCTACCAGATCCCATAAAGAACTTTTCCCTGTCATCATTAGGGCTGGTGCCTTTTTGTATTCACTGACTAACTGCTCCCAGTGGCTCCATGTTACTCTGTGCCTTTAAAAAAATTCCATGTTACTTCATTTCACTTGCAAAATAACAATATCCCAAATACAAAGCAATTCTGAGCTCTCTTGGACAGGAGTGAATACACGACATGAAAATACACACACACAAGTACACCGCATTCTGCTAGACTAGACTGATAATGCAGACAAACCAACCAAGCCACACTTACATCCTCTCTGTTGTTAAATTAAGTAGACACATCCACACCTTGGGGGGGGGGAAGAAAGCTAACACATACACAGCAGCTGGCTTGATAATTCTCATCCGCTGAAAGCCATTTCTCCAATAATTAGAGGTTTTAGATGCTCTAATAAGGCTAACACTAGTTCCACCCACAGGGCAAAGTTCAGTAAGAGAATCTGGAAAAAAGTGAACAAAAAATGTGCAGTGAATTAAAACTCAAAAGCTAGTCATCTCAGTGGGAACATCCAAGTACACAAGTCAACAGCTTCCTTTAATTAAAAAAAAGTCATCTCAATCTGCTTTCCACTGTCTGTTTTTTTTTTTTTTTAAGGATAGGAAGTGTATTTGAAATTTTTAATAGAAATTAAGTAACTTTGCTTGTCCAAAGCTACCTGTTTCCACATCCCAAATTATTCACAGTTAAGAAGAGTGACATAGGGTCATAAAGATCCAAATTCTCACACAGGAAACATCCATTATGAATATACATATCCACTGTTCTTTAAAGAAGGAGTGAAAGACCACTCAAACAGTATCCACTTGCAGCACCTGCTGTTCCTAACACCGTCAAGATCCTAAAATACCAAAACCACAAATCATACCGCAAGTGATAGTAAACCTAGCTTGCCTATCATTATAAAACTGAACTTCATAGATGTTTTTAAAAACTGAATTCATTTTTTTCCAACCATTTAATCCTTTGTATTGGGATCCCATGCAACCAGAGTCTCTTGCTGGTGCTCGGACCTCTCTGGTTTTAGGTGCTCTACAGGTATAGGAGAGCTGCCTTCCAGAAAAGCTCATGGATTCATGTCCCAGTTCAAAAGAGCTTCCCTGTTCAGGAGAGATATTCAAAGCATAGCACCTGAACTCACTTGCTCACGTACTTTTCTGAACTATGACTTCAGGGACTGCTTGCACAAAGAGGAAAGAAAGAGCAAGAAGCCGGGCTGGGTTTCTTTGCTGAGGACTAGATTAGGATCTCACGCACATCCAGCAAGATTCAGAGGCTCCCACAGCCTGGCCACGCATGCTTGGCCTCTACCTTCAACCAAGCTGATGTTACAGCAGAATCAAAGTGGTGAAGGGGATCTTCCCAGTCTCTACCAAAGCTAAAGTCTTTGTGTAGAGAGACACTGTCTTTGCTCAGCCCTGTGCTGTTATAGCCCACCTCACTCAGCATTAGGTCATTCAATTTGGCTGCTAGAGCTGCTGTGCATGAAGCAGCTACTGAGACAGACAACAAGCAGTCGTAATTACAAGAAAGTTTAAAAAGCCAGAATACAGAACGGATGCGCACAGGGCCACTCGGGGTGAGCACGCTACACATGCAAAGCAGTAATCACAGCCCTCCTAGGCACCGTTTATCACCTGCTCTCATGGGGCCCTTCTACACTCACCTGCACTACAGGAGGCTCTTAGAGATTAGATAGGAGCCTGGTATCTTCCCTGTCCCTTTGCAAGCTCCTCTGCTTTGTCTCACCATGCCTTCTCTGCACTTTTAAGTTTGCATCATTAAGTGGCCTTTAAAAGTCTATTGTGCAGTTCTTGTTAGGCTGTAAATGACAGAGAGAGAAGGAAGTACAGGGAAAAAATGAAATAAAATTAGCCAAAGGCTGGCAAAAGAAACATGCACAAAAATTTAATTTCAAAGCAGTGACTTTGTGTTTACAGCAGGGGGTTGGGAGTTAGCATTGCAGTTTTATGAGATGAGCAGGGCTAATTTTGACAGGTCAGGAGATGCATGTTTAACACTCAGTTCTGCCCTAAGGTTCTTCATTTTGTCCCAGGCAGACCACTTCATCCTCCTGCAACACCTTTGGGAAGAAAAGGCGTAAGGACAATCCCCTCATCTAAAGGCAGCACATTTTTTGCAGCTCTGCACAGTGGCCCATGCTGTGGCACCAGCCACATTCTAAACCTCCGCATCTTCTGCTCACTCACCTTCCCCAGCCCACAGGCATCAACACTGACCAAACAATGGTCCATCTTTTTCTCCTTCTCCAATGTCTCTATTGTAAATTTAATGTCTTCCAGCTAGGAGAAGATGCCCACATTTTAGTCCAGGGTCTACTGCTCAAGGTACCTCTAGTACAAAATGTTCTACTCTGTCATCTGAAGGCACACCACCTACAGCAAAAAAACCCAGCTGCTGCTGCTTTCTTGCGGCTCAACCAGCTCAACAGATTGTGATTCTGGGTCACTGGGAGGCACCTTTACCCCACCAGACCAAGAGGGCTTTCCTGCAGGAACAGTATCCCCATGACAGGCAACAGAGAGCTGTCCAGGCAAAGCAGCTATGTTTTAGGAGCAGGGGAGAATTATTCATATTTAAAGCACTGTTAACTTCCCTCTTCTTTTTTTTGTTGCTTACATCCTATTTCCTTCCCCAGGAACATTCCCAGGGTTGACTGACTTTTGAAATACTTATGGTGCCAAGAAAGCAACAGTTCAACTAGCAAGAGTTGGGGGCATAAGGATGTGACCCAAACAGATGGCATAACAGACTCCAGGTCATCTGCTGAGCTTCTCAATGTGGAAGACAAAGCCTTGCACAAGAGAGGCGGAGAAAGATAAAAATTATGGCACCAACTCAGTAAGGAAGCAGAAATAACTCAACACCTGTTCCCAACACAGGTGTAGATTCCTGCATTTGACCTTGTCAAAATGTTCAGGGCCAGTGCTCATGACTGTGGCCATTGCTAAACAGAAAACACCAATAGTATTTGCATTAAATGATCCCAAATAGGTCATCAGCTATGCTGGGAACAGCAGAACATGCAGTGACACCAAAGGAATCCCAGCAGCAACAGCTTGGGAGAGAATGACCCTCATACTGCAAAGCCAGGCCAGTTGCTGACAGGTTTCAATGCTTCAGGTTTTCACTTGAACAAAAATCCATCCCTTCACCAAGAAAGAGAGCAATTTCTTTACCAAATTGGAGCTCTTCATTAAAGCACAAACATCCCAGTAGTGGAAAGAAAATAAACTAGGAACCTTATTGCCACTGCTCCAGGAAAAGGTACCACATTTTCTCAAACTCCTGTCATCCATCATGAGTCCTAACGGTCCCATAAACCACAGCTCTCACTCGGCCAGGGACTCCCAGGATACAACATGAGGACGGTACTTTACCAGGGGACGCACTAGTCTAACTAGAAAGACCAGCCCACAGCATGCCACATCCAAACTGGAGACACCACACCAGCACTCTTGAATCATCCCCTCCTGGGATGGGTGTGGGGGGGAAAAGGAGTCACCGCTTCTCAGCTTGCTTCCCACTGAAAGCACCAGCTCTTCAGTATCAAATTTTGGTGGTGGGAAAGGAGAGGGGGGAAAAAAAAAAAGCAAGCCCCCCCCTTAACCCAGCTTGAGTCTCCACTCTGTAAAAGCGCTGCAGCAAAACTCTTCATTAGTCATGGCTGGCAAACTCGAAAGGAATAAAAGGAACCAATGAGTAATGCAACACTATAAAAACATAACAATCTCAATAATGCGAAAATCAAATCCCAGCACAAAACCTCCATGAAAACAAAGCTACAGAAATAGGAGCGCTTAAGCCAAGGTATATAGCTCAAAAATTCCATCTGTATAACTGCATTTTGAGCATTTCATCCAAAGCGTTGCTATATACACCAGCTTGGAAATGCTGGGTTTCTAGTCCTGACATATGCACAAATGCATAGATACAATCATCATCTCCATCATCTTGGGAATCCCTTCTAAACATTGCCATTCCAAGAAGAAGCAGGTGAGGGGTAGCGGCTCTATGTAGCATATGTGACAGCTTTAAAAGTCGCATTTATGCAAGCAAATGGAGCATATCAGCTGCACTGTATTAACACCAATGTCTGCAAATGGGACTCGGATATTTTTGTTGCTGTGACTGGAAATTTGCTCAATATACAGTCAAGGAGAAAACTGCTTTGGGTTGTACTTCCAGAACAGCATCAACCTATTTTAATCTGCCACATTCCAGGAGCACAGTCTTGTCCATGCTTTGTATGCAGAGAGAACCGAGGGGAGGCTTTCCAGTATGGTGCCCCCCACCAAACCACCAGCAAGTCCACCAGCACAGGGAAGAGAACAACTCAAACTGTTGTAATTTGCAGCAGGACAAACCCTGCAGACCACTGCTAGCAATGCACAAATTCCATCAACTACCTCAGCTAAGGGCTATAAAGAGCTTTAAGTCAAGGCTGATTTGATCATTCAACTCATGATTTCTGATATATTGCTAAAAGCCCCCGATTCTCATCTCAAGAATTTGCACGACAATCTCCACCTTCATTTTAACAGGCTGATGGAAAGTAAGTTGCTGGTTCTTGTGGCCATGAAGAAAAGTCTGAAGCTGTGCACCACCAAAAACTAAATAGACAAAATGAATAATAAAAATAAGATAATAATAATAATTAAAAAAGACGTCACTGTTTTCTCTTTGAAGCTTTAACCTCCCTGACACAGGTTTCTTCCCAGCCTTGCCAAGCTCTCCACGCACACACACCGCCATATCTGCCTTCCCCATGCTAGGGCCAGCTCAGCCCACCGGAGCCCAGCGCAGGCATGGTCCTGGCACAGCCTGGCCCCTCGCACCCTGCTGCCACGGCACTTTCCGAAACAAGGCTGGCGCCACGACATAACCATAGAGAGGGGAGGAGATGTGCACCAGAATACATCCCAGGCATGAAAGATAAACAAGGCTGAATTTGTTGCTTGTTTCTAAGCTGATTTGCTTTTTCAGGGTCTTTTTGGGAAGTGGCAGCACTCACATTCTGCAGTCTAGGTAATCTCATATAAGGAGCCATTCTCAGGACACCAATCAATAAGTGGGCTGACCAAGCTCATCATCATGCAACAGTGAAAGACAATGATGTGAATGCCCCACCTGAACAGTCACTTTGCATCATTTTCCAGCATCTGACCCTGCCCTGCAGCCGCCAGAGGAAGACCATAAAGAGGGAGCCAAAAGCTCAGTCCAATGGACTGAAGAAACATCACTGTGATGAGGGATATAGGAGCCTACAGTCCTGTAAGGAGCCCCCCTTCCTTGTTTGCATCTGCAGAACGGTTGAAAGAAGGTGTCAGCAGGATGCACAGAGCCACTCCGTAGCACTGCTCTCAGACATGTTGGCAAAGCTCTGCAAGCCCTGGCACACTGCAAGGGGGAAAGTTACCTGCACGCCAACTTTGGAGCTGGAGAGGGAGGGAGAGCAATCAGAGAGGGCACAGAGACTCTCAGGACCGCCTAGCAGTAAACCATCCTTTGCTCAGAGCCTATGACGAAGTCCCCAGCAACCCAGGGTGGCCAGAGCCATCACAGCTATCAGGGGCCTGACCTTAGTAGTGCAATAATAAATCAGCAGAGAGGCTGACCAGGTAATTCGCCGTCCCTCTAAGATTTTGCCTGCGTGACTATGCTTATGAAATTAAAGCAAGCTAAACCAAAAAAAGTATTTGAGGACAAATTTGCTTCCCCATGACAGCTTTTCCATAGAACTTAATGGGCTCTAACTTACATGTTTTAATAGAACACCTTTATTAAGTCATTTTCCTATTCCTGAATGCCATCTGTAGGTATCTCTTAACTTGTGCTATCCTCCCAACGTTGTAACAGGTGGAATAAACACTGCAGGATTTTCCTCTTCACATGATGATATTCCCAGAGACCTAAGACGTACAGAGCGAATCCTTATACAATATGACAATCGACTCAGTCTCCAAAGGATAAATATGTCAAGATACAAAAATAATTTTTTTCTTACCAATGCAACGAAGATGTGGGCATGATTTTAGCGGGTATGGTGGCGTCAGGTATACGGTTGGACTTGACGATCTTTGAGGTCTCTTCCAACCATAATGATTCTGTGATTCCATGAAGATGTGATTGAAAATGTCGCATTCTGGGTATATGAGCAATATTCTCATAACTCATCATCTAACATAAATTGTTCTATCATTTGTACTAGTTAGAAAATATTCCAAGTCAGACAAGCTGAAAGCAGAAGTTTAAACATATTCTGCATGGCAAAAAGAATATTAATTTCCCTCCTCCTATATAAATGTTGAATTATAGTCTCTCACCTAGGGTTAATTAGTCTTTCAAAAGTGCTCAAGTCTACCAAACACGCAGCAGAAAGATCTTCAAGACCATCCCATGTCTTCAGGAAAGCCCACTACAAATCTTAAAGATTTCCTGCAAAAGCTGGCAGAGAAGAAATAATCGGATATGCAAAACCACACCATGTTATGCCACAAGACTCATTCTTTGAGAAAAAAAATGCAATTACTTCTGACACATTGGATCACACAGTGGATACAGAGGAGCATCATTTAGTGCAGTTGATTACTGGAATGTGCTGCCAGCTCCTCGTCTTGTGTTACAGAAATACTCAGAGGACTCAAGGGCTTGTGGATCCTGGTGGTACCTCAAACCCTCCTGCCTGCTGCATCTGCCTGGCCCTGCTGCCGACACGCTGCACAAGGGCTCAGACAAGCTCCTGCACCGGTCCTTGCCTTTGCTCACCAGCATGTGTATCCTGCACAGGAATCTTTCCACACCTGTACACTCACAACCTCCCCAGGGAGCCTGATGAGCTTCACTGAAGCACTGGCAAAGGCTTTGACAAGTCTCCAGTGAAAAGCATTACATGAGCATGCACATAGTCTCATTGCTATGTACCAGTTACCCCAAATGACTTGTCCATGATTACCTGACTATGGAGCGATTTACACGAAATACGCCATAAGAGAGCTAGGTTTTGGGTTTTCTTTTCCCTCCCATTCCCATAAAACACTATTCATTTCCATAATTGAACCTTCAGCAACAAAGAACCTCTAATGAATGAAGCAATTTCTGGGGAAACTCGGACCCTAAATCCACGCAGACAACAGCTCTTGGACTGAGTTCAAATGCATCCCCTGCTTAAATCCTTGTCTCAGGCCACTTAAAGACCCTGAAGTATTAGGTGCATTAAAGGTACTTGGGAGAGAACAAGGATGCATGCAGGCCAAGATCACTCCAAAGAGGAGAAGATGATGCTAATTATACTGCTGCTAAAATGGAATCACTGGGGAGGAAAAAATGAACAGTCAAGACAGTTAACTGGTGCAAGAGCAGCTATACTATTTAATCAGTGGTAGGCCATCCGCCTGAAAGGAGAATAACAGATTACAGCAAGGTAGTGACAGACAATCAATGAACACTCAATTAACAGATACAATATTACTAACTTAAGCAAAACGTGTTTTTGCAAATGGTAATCTCTCCCTTGTACTGATACAGCCCTAATTTAATTTTCTCCAATGCACCAACATCAAACATTGAAAGACAAAAAAATATCAAATGCCACCATCTGAAAGGAAATACCCTTCGATTCTGCAAAGAGCCGAGTCAAAGGGGTGGAATGAGAGAAGACAAGGCTGCAGGACGACCACCTGGCAACATCTTCCATCTGGAAGGGGGAGGCAGCACAGCCCTACAAGAGGGCATTGGCTCAACAGCCTGGAGGCACAGACTCAGCCACCCCCACCCCTCCACCCTGGTCTCAATCACTTGTGAAACTCGCTTTGTTTCAAGGTGCAATGAGTCACTGCGCTTTCTTGCCATTGCTCCTTTACCACTTCTGCCTTGCTTTGCAGCTTTAAGGTTGGCAAGGAGTTAGGTATTAGGTGAAAGTAACCTTCCTGAGCACACCGTGAGCCCTAATTAACATGCCAGCCATCAACTGAATGGTAATGATGCCTCTTAATCTCCCTCCCTGAGTTTGCTGAACATGTCTCAGGTGGTGGCAGCATCCTTTGTTTCTGTGCAGGCACACGCTGGAGGCTTTGAAGGTTGGTGTGTCTCATGGGAGAGTAAGAGGAAAGTGGGTCTGATGAAAGCAGAATCTCTTCAGCCACCACGAGCATGTCCAAACACCAGCTTTTTCAGATGGAAGGAAACCACGGGAAGGGCAGGGGAAGAGGGAGGAAGCTTGCTGGAGAAGTCAGTTGGGGAAGGAAGACAGGCGATCCAGTGGTGAAAGAACTGTATTGAAATTTAGTGCACAGGAAACTCTGGGACTCCGCTCTACATCACTGTCGAAAGGAACAGAACTTGTCCACGTCATACAGTCAATACATGACTCCATTCATCCCGAGTGCCCTAAAGTGGTAACTGCAGATTCCTAGCTACCTTCTGCCCTCCATAGGGAGCAATTCTGGCCAAGACATTTCAAGTCCCAGCTGTAAAGTCATGCCATAAGCAGGTCAGGTTTTGGACAAAGCTTATGCTGCCTGCTCCTGTCCTAACAGGGCAGAGGGGATTCTTTAATTGTTGTTCAAAGGAGTTCGTCCTCACAGCAAAAACTCCGCAGGGATGACAATTTAGCACATACAGCGCTGTGCCACTATGGCCTCAGCTTCTGGTCAAGACCTAGAAATGGGTTCAGCTGACACCGACCCAATCCCTTCTAAACTACAGCCCAAAGACCTGCTGGGTTTTGTGTGCCATGTCCCAATCCCACCCCCCACTCCCCACGCCACCAAAAAAAAAAAGAGAATCATGACATAACTGAAAGATTTGAGGGATAATAATGACCATTTTGAAAATCTTGTTTTACTTGTTATTGATTCATGCTGAGTTTTCCCATACCAAGCCTCCTCAGCCCGCAGTTGACCTAAAAGAACTCTGCAAGATGTATCATTTCAATTTAAAAACAGCAAATGTACCAAGCCCTGGGTAATTTTCTCCTGTGCTTAAACATAAAGTTGTACAAAAATAAAACATGCCTTTTCTCTCATCTGACTTCATCTAGCTTGAGCATCCAGCCACAGAACCATGTCCTGCCTTCGTACCTTTGGCTAGCAGAAGTCTCTTCCCCTGGTTAAGTACTTACAGACAACAATCAAATCACCTCTTAACTTTCTCTTTGCTAAAAGAAACAGATTGAACTTCAGTCTCGCTCTCCGGCATGCTTTACAGACCTCACATCATCCTTGTAGCTCTTCTCTTATCTTTCACCAGTTTGCCAACATAATTTTTAAGGTATAGATACCATGACTGCGTACAATGCTCTTCCTACTTGTATTCATTATTTCTTTGCTTAGACAGCCAAAGACAGCATTAACACTCCTGAGATTTCACAACACAGCACAAGACCAGCTAGTTATTGATAAGAGAATGAAATTAAGCTCCAGCTTCTCACCTTGATGCGGTGACTCCCAGGGGTTCCTCTCTTGAAGTGTGGGTTTTATTCCCTGCTCTTGTTAACGTGGACTAGTAAGTTATCACATGCCAGCCATGCTACAAGAGCTGTCTGTACATTTACCTTTTTCCACTATAAATGCAAGATAACTTCACTAAACTTCACATTCTCAAACCCTCACATTTGTCACAGTATGGGTTACCTTGGCTCCGACGACACGGGTAGCTGGTTATGCTGCAGACACCCAAAACCAAAGCCTGGTCCACCATCCATAAGTGAATTTGCCTGCTGTCAGGATCCTAGGCAGAAACAGCGCATTCATTGCCCAGACACTGCCATAGGTCCTAAGCCACCCTTTGTGCTACTGCAGCAAAGCCAGCTCCCAGGAGCCAAACAAGCTCCATCAGTCAAAGCCAAGCAGCGCCAGTGTATCTGTGCTCCAGGCTCCTGCCAGAATAAATGTACCACGCAAGGACTACAGCATTTTACACTCCTTCCAAGAGAGCTACCCCTACAACACAGCACTGGTTCAGATGTAGCTCAAGACATACCTCAGATCCTCCTTCCGAAGACATGCTCCTGCTTCTCCAGCGAAGGGCCAAGGAGTTGGGGCCTTTGAGAGCCAGCAAAGAAGCCCTTCTCCCCATGCCCACTAGCCATAAAGTGCCTTTTGGGCTACACTGCCAGCATGTTGCAGACTCATGCCACAGCACTGGCATCTGATGCCAGATGGAAACTGCAAACTCACCCAGCGTTTGAAGGGATCTGAACCCAGGGGGTTGCTTTAAGAAGCTTTCCCTCTCCCTATCCCCCGTCCTACCAGTTGAAAGCTAATATGTGTGGATTTTTCAACAACAGTCAGAAGAAAATTTGTCACAGAAAATGTGCAAGCACTGACATCTTAAGACAAAAAAGATGCAGATCTCTCAACTGTTCACAGCACATTATGGAAATACATTCTTAAGGACTATTAAATATGGGGATTATTGACTAGATGAGCAGCAGCTCAATGGACTAGCTTGCAAATATGTCTTTAGACAATTCTTAAAATGCAGATTAATTATCTAACAGACCAGAACATCTTTTTTTTCCTACAGACTTTCTAATGATCTGTTGCATAAACAAACATGCAGACAGTTTTGTTTGCATTCGTGTTGGCTGTGATGTTCTTCAATAACTAAATAGTGACTGAGGAGACTTAAATCTTATTTAACGCTCAACAGGAGCAGAACAAAAGGCATGTCAGTCCAAATCACTGAAAGACATGTATCCTTAAAGACCCTTGGGAAGTCCAACTACCATAATACCGAAAGGCCTTGTTTCCCAAACACAAAACTTCAGATATACCATGTAGCATTAAATTCTTTCCATGTTTATGCCATTAGGCTTCATTAAGGAAACTAAAATGTTGACATCCAACATTTAATGACTAGTATTCCCACCAACCCCTTGTTAAATGAGCAAGGCATGTTATATTACAGAGATATTGTTCAGGGCTCTCTGCAGTCTCAGGAAAATATCGCTGTTGCCCAGCCACGCTGGAATTACTTTTGGAAGATCTGTACAGCATGAGAAGGTTGAAGTTGGGGGGGAATCATTGCACTGAGCTCTGCTGCCGCCCTGACCTACTAATTCCTGCGTGATGATTTTAACCCTTAAATTCAAATCCCATCTTAAATCCCATCTTGATTTTAAATTTGCCATTGATATAGGATTGAGCGCAGTGGTCGTTTTCTCAGGAAGGGTAATTAACATGTTATTCGTAGACTGTCTTTTCGGCTTCCAACTATTCAATTCCTTTATACCTTTTCTAATAGGTTAAAATGCTGTTGGATATCAAAACCAATGCAAAGCAAGTGTGAAACATTATTATTCCAGCTTCACACCCACTTTCCCTTGGTGTGAACAATAATGCAAACTGCAAGACAGTGATGAATTGGACCTGGAGAGGACCAGATGCTCTGTGAACATTAGCACAATCTCTGCCCCAAACATTTTTCAGTCTAAAAAGAGATGTGATAGCCTGCTTTCAAAGCTGTCCGTGCACACGTAGAATCTTTTAAGACCAGATGCTACCAGATCACACACAAGGTGGAACAAAAATGGAAAACAAGAAGAGACCAAACAAGAAAACAGCAAGGGCAAACAATGAGCATGGGTAGAGTAAAATATATTTTCATCAACCGTTTTCGGGTGAAAAAAGCAGTTTTGGCACATGTAACAGTTTGCAGATCAGCACTGGTCTCAATGAACCGCGTACCAGCAGTACTATACCGCACTAGTGCGTTTGGCTCGGTTACTTCCCAGCCTTGGCGCTTCACTCGAGATGAGCCACATTAAGAGCAACTCTATCAGACACAGCAATTTGCTGCTTCATCATAGCCTACAAAAAGAAAGCACAGCGCTGATGCCCAACATGAATCCCACTACAGACTCAAACATCAGTGACAACTAGCCTTGCAATCCCTCTTCTCTGAGCAGGGCCAGAGAGCCATTAAAAAAAAACCCTCAGCACCAAAATGCAATGCATTCTTCAGAAAAATGTAAACTTCCGTCACTGAACCAAAAACCCTCTGCTTCTCAGCGAAAAGTTTAAAAAAAATTGTTAAGGCTGAACAAAACATTGCAGGGATTTTTAACCATCCATCCCCTCCTGCTCAGGCGCAGACTGTCTTTGATATCAGATTCAGATGTCCGTGTAGGAAGGGGAGAGAGGGTGCAGAGCCACTATCATGTAGAAAGAGCTGATTTTCTGCTGAAACAGCTGAGGTGCGATCACACAGTTCATCAGTCTGCAATGTTAATGACGTAAACCGCTTCAGCTAGAGCCAGAGGAAGGACCCACAGTGACTCTCCCAAGGGAGGCGATGCAGGGGAACGGGCGTTACGCTGCACAGAGCGAGCTGTTCGCCACCAGTCATCCTCCTCCCGCCCTGACACACACACGCACACGTTATGAGTCCCAGAAAGGAAAAACCTGCTTTTTAAAAATAGCAAAATCTTTAAGGAGCTGAGCACATGCCTGAGTGGGTGGGAAATTAGTATTATTATCACTTTGTGCTCACAGGGTCTAAGACCTCAGATGACTTGTTTGTGCCCAGAATGAATTTTTGCAGACTCATTATAAACCGTTGCACAGCAGGGTTTATAAGGTCACAGAAGACTTTCCATTAACTGTAGCCTAGCTAGGGATTGCCAGTATGATCTATTTCTCTCATTTATGCATATGCAATAAGGCCAAGATGAAGCTCCTTTGCTGTATTTCCACATCATTGTGCTGATGCTGAGCTAACCAAATAAACAAACTGAAAAGCGAGTGGGGAAGGGGGGGAGGAACAGGGAGACTAAAGAAAAAAACGTATGCCTGGCTCTCTCCCTCACGAAGGATGCAAATAAATTCTGCAGACTTTGAAGCCAGGAGATCTCAGCAGAGATGAAAATCCCCTTGTGCTGGATGGCTCACGGGGTGCTCAGTTGAGACACTGCTTGGGTATTGTGTTATGCAGCCGCTACCGTGCAAAGGATGGTCAGAATAAATATTGTTTTCCTGCCACCTGACTGAGACCTGGCTCAGGGATTTGCAATCAAGCAGAAACATGAACCTTCTGGGCTCTCTGATCCCCCTCCTACCACTGTGAGACCACAGCCTCTTCAAAAACTGCACTTCAGGCACTTAACAGCTACACTGCCCTTCACACACCGTAAACGCTTCCCAAGTCTCTGGGTAAGAGGCACTGCAGATCTAGATAGGAAATCACCCATGTAGAAGGACAGCTTGTATCTTGGCTCCTTCTTCCCTGATAAATCAGTAACATGGTATCTATCCCCTTGGAAAATCCAGGGGAAGGTCCCACCAGACGGTCAAGGAGTTCACCAATACTCAGCAAAGTTCCTCTCAATTCATTTTAAAGCCAGCCAGTCCAGCTGAATGCCAGCGCAGTCTGGATGCCCACAGCCCCCTGCTCCAGCCAGAGCAACACCCTGGCTCCAGCAGCGATGAATCCCTGATCCGACATGAGAGGCTTTGGGAAGAGCTGTCACTGCTACGTCACTGCAGACACCGCTCTCCACTGAGCCCCTGGACCACCCGGTGCCCGAGATGGAGAGCACTGTTTGCCAGATCAGAGCATCTCCTCTGGCTCCCCTTCACCCATAGCTTGCCCACACAGCCACGGGGCCTTGTCAGCTGCGCACACAAACCACACGCATCACTTCATGCCCCTGCACGTTCTCCTGGTAGAATCCCACAGAAGTACCCTGACTACATCATTAGGGAAA
>NW_009616808.1:201048-206346 GCF_000690535.1 Cariama cristata
TTTTTCCTTTTTCATGTGCTTGTAACACTCGAGTCTGAGTTACACCCTGACTATTGCTGCAGTGGTCGAACCACTGGCACGCTCAAATCCAGCAGCCTTGTTTCTTAATTCTTCCAAATGCTCACCAGCAAAAGCAAACCCTTTCTGTTGACACGTTCGCTCTCTCTAACCCAGCTCTGATCTATTTCCACCTCCAAATCATTAAAGGTAATAAATAAGCCTAGCCTCAGTGTGAGGAGCCTTCACATAATCACCTATCTAGGCTCCGATCAGCACTCCTCCATTACACTTCTATTTTCTACAGCTTAACTAGGAAAGCCGGCACCAAACTCTGCCCCTTAGCCTACTACTATTTATTGCCCGCATTCTGCTATTTATTTCCTAAAATAGTCTCTTTTGGGTGGATCTAATGAAAACTCCAAATAAATTAGGTCCATTGGGTACATTTTCAGTTCCTATTTTATTAGCCTTCCAAACTGCAAGCAGCATTAGGAAGGCATGCTTCCCTACTGCACACCCATCCTCTTCATATAAGCTATGGTGATTTGACCCCCCAGGTTAGACCCATCCAAATATCCGAGTGATAATTAAGTCCTGCCAGCTGGCACAGAACAGAGGCAAAAGTCACCCACCTGATATCCTAGCTCTTCCTCAGGTTTAATTTCTGTAAAGGCATTGCATGGCAAAACTACTGCTGCCATATCTGGCAGTTCCCTTCAACCGCTTGGGTTCCTGCCTTGGTAACTTCCCAGCAAGGAAGACGAGTCATCTCTTTCATGTTAACACCTGCTGCTATTTCACACTTTATTTACTTCAGGGCCCTTGGATGAACCATCCCCAGTCCTACTGATTTACAACACCCAGGTTTCTTCCTTTGGTCCATTACTTCCTCTTTAAACAATTCAATCACTGCTAATTTACTGCAAATGGGGATTTCCTTAACTTCTTGGTGCGGGAAAATGACTTTGCTTTTCCCCCAGCCAACTTTTCTCTCTGCCACGGCTCCTCATACCTCCTGGGTCTCAGGGAGCCTCCACTGATTACTGCTGCCCTTGGAGGCGTTTCAGCATCCTGCAGTTGCTTAGCCATGTTGGACACCACCTGCATGGTGCTGCTCACGCCCAGGAACACAAGGAGACTTTTCCCAGCCCTAGCAAGGTCTCCCACAGAGGCAGAGCAATGAGCAGAGGACAACACTACGGCTGACAGGTCCCCTGTCCAGCTCACCTCATTTGGCATAGTCATAGAGAGAAGTTGGTGTTGAGAGCTGCATAAATCACAGCTAAGCCTCTCTTCTTATCTCTCTTGTAAGGCACCTGCAGGTGCATGGCTGAAAAGTACCTGAGGAATCCCACGCTCACTCATTTATTTACATTAGCTCCCGTTCACGTTAGTTGAGCATTTTAAGGTACAGGAAACATTTCTGGGTTTACTGCCTTGATAGCTTCTGAACTGCTTGAAGCTTGCCAGCTCTGTTCTACCCATCAGCCGCTCACTGTTGACCAACATGGAAATGACCCTGTTCAAGTTGGTCCTCGCTATGTTTTCCTCCACCTTCATTAAAAGTAACGGCCGCAGCCACCCCCATCTACTGTAGCACACGAAGTCTTCCACAGGCACTGGAACAAACAACAGGAAAAACACTGTTCTATTACCCACCACAAATAGTCCTTCCAAGCCATGTCCCACAGATCAAATGAAAACTTATTATGAGGATCCTTAAAGCAGCTCCATTACCTCCTCACAGGTTTTACAGCTTCTTTTATCTCTCCAGGTCCCCCCTTTTTTCTTGTCAGAGAACCCACAACAATGTTAATAGTACCCCTGAGAGGGGGGAACTCCAGACAAACTGGAGTTTGTAGTCTCCTATGCACAGGCACAACTGCAGTAGTGCCACAGCCTCTTTTCTGTACAAAGCTGAAAACTAAGTTTTCCATTCCTGTACAAAGCTTTCATCATGGAGTTGCTAATATCCCATTGATTTCTCCGTATCATTCCTTCAAGCCTAAGAGACACTCACTTTGTTAGACCACAGTTTCAATGTGTTCCTCCTATTCACATGCAGCAAGAGGCTCCTTGTATTAACAGACACCTCAGCCTTGTGTATGCTGCCTTAGAAGCCTCTTGCCCAGAGCAGAAAACACTTCTGAGAAGACTTGCAAAACTTTTGTCTCGCCTTCTGCCTGGCTGCCTAGAAGCAAGAAAAATAAATAAAATCTGACCCTAACAAGTGCTGCACACGAAGATCTCCCCACAAAGTCAGCGAGAATCAATATCCACAACCCAGGCGCATCAGCAAGCCTTTAAAAAGGGCAGGACACGGCCCATCTGCACATGCTTAGTCCCAACTGAATACAGATTAAAGTTCAAACTGTCTTCAAAGAAAATGAAGTTTCTTGGATGAGGGAGTTCTCCTCTGTCTGTACGGCCCAGTGATGTCTGATTCTAAGTATGCATCTGGTCCTTCCCAGTCCTTCATCACTTGCGTCACCCCACGCTGCTTCTCCTCTCCCCTGCTTTTCCCTCCTTCCTCTTCCTCCGCTGACACAAAAGCTCATCCTTCCACCCACCCACGCAGGCACTCGCTCCCCATTCAGGCTCAAGCATCACCCGCTCTGCATGCACACCCAGTACAAACACACAGCTTCTCTTCCAGCCAAAGGAGCCCAAGGCCTTTCCTGGGTCTCCTCTGGCCCTACAGCACACGCAGACCCAGCTGCTTCTCCCAGAGAAAGAAGAATCTAAAACAACATGGTCAAAGCAGCTGTTGTGGCAGAAAGCAGAGATCCTACATTGCAGGCAGATGCTTTCCCACCAGAACTCGTGCAATCAGCCAGCATCCAGCTAAGGACCTTTTTTTTTTTCCCACAGCTGGACCTGGGGATCTTAAAGGTCCTTTCCAACCTAAACGATTCTATCATTCTATGATCTTCCCCAAGTCCTGGGTGAGTTTTAAGTTCACTTGCTGCTTTTTGAGCAAGCAAAGAAACCAGCGTGAGTGCGCACACACACAGTGGAGATGGGATTTCCTGACACACTTTAGCTTTCAGAATAGATAGTTTGGAGGCAGCACTGCACATACCTGCTTTGCTGTTCCTTTGACGAGGTCTCTGAAGACCAGCTCCCTCAAATCATTTGCCATTCACCCACAGATTGCTGCATGCTCCTTGGCATCTAGGTGTTTAGGCCTCTGCCAGCCCACATGACTCCTTGGCTTATTTTCCTTGCACAGCTTGCAAAAGAAACCTCCAGCAAGAGCTTGTAGGCAGCAGCAGCACTGTCCCTGTGTGTCTCAGAGCTGCAGGCAGCTGCTCTAACCCCCCCACTGAAAGCCAACCTTTCACAGGTGACTTCTCAGGGAGATGCTGATGCCTTTATCAGCCGTGCTCTCTCCCCTCCCCACTCCCCCAGGCAGGACTCTGGGACACACGCTGGCCTGCCCCCACCCACAGCCCTTCGTTTTGGGGTTCACGTTCCTCAGGCACCCTCTTCTCGCCACCAAGAGCAGAAGCATCATCATCACAGGAGCCAGCCCACAAAGGGTTAAGAGAAATGGCCATTTAAAGAAAAAAAAGAGCATTCTCCTTGCTGTGCTGATACTCTAAAGCCCTCTTTCTGCTCAGCACAGGCTGTCAGCTCCCTCTTCCCCGTGTCCCGGGCACAGGTCTCTTGTCTCAGGGCATTCACTCATGCCAGACATGGGGAAAGAAGCACCCTCAGACCAGAAAGAGCCACACAGCAACTTTCCCAACTTTGCTTTGCTAATCAGGCCCAACCCTGAAATGGAAACCAACCAGGAAAGGTTCAGTCGCTTACCATCTATTTCTCTACACAGATGGTTCCCTTCAAATACACAGCCTAATATGCATAAATACTAAAGCAGACTTGCATCAAGACACTTTAAAAATGCCTTGGCACAGTGGGAGCCTCACTGCAGCTTGCTTTTAGAGAGCACGCTTCTACCCCTATGCAAAATGAAGACTACAGTAAGCCATGGCAGAAAAGCATCGAGCACAGTTCACATCCACCTCCTCCTACCTGTGAGCACACACGTCCTAACACAAGGAACTGGTCGCAGGAGAAGCTGCTGGCTGCTGCCGGCAGCTCTACAGGAGAGCCAGCAACTCCATGGGGATGCCTGCTTGCTCTCCGATGCCGTAGACCCTCGATTCCCCGTCCAGGGAAGGCTCCGCTCTCAGCCAACTGCAGCAGTCACATCCAGCCGGGATGTGGCTGCTGAACGTCTTCTCGGAGAAAAGGCTGTCTCGCCTCAGAAAGACAAAGGGACTGGTTCCTGCTGGGGACAAGCAGGGGAATCTCCCGCTGCCGCGGCGTGGGGCAGCCGGTGCCTGCCAGTGCTCGGGCAGGAACGCTGCCCAGGATGCGGTGGCAGAGCAAGCCGTCCCTCAGCATCTCCCTCAGCATCTCCCGCTAGCAGAAGGCCCCCAGGGAGGCAGGGCGCAGCTCTGGTTCCTCCAGCAAGCAGCACCTCTCCGCAAAGGATGCACGTGTGGGAGATGAAGCAAACCTCATGTGTGTCAGATTAACTTTCCCGAGGGTCGCAACCTTGAGGTCTGAAGCCTACCAGGCTGGCAAAGAAACCTGATAGATGATGGGAGCTGAATAGCACTTGCAGCATCTCTCACCTATGCAGAGCTCCCAGTCAGAGCTGCAGGCTATGCCTGAGTTTATGCATAAATAACACAGAATAAAGTTGGGCCTAGGAAGAGGTTTCTGCATGGAGTTTTTCCCCCCTGCCCTGAATCAACGCTGCTTGTTTATTTAAGGAGAGTCTGTGTCAGCATCAGACCTGCACGTCTGCACATAGAATGAGTACCTCATATATTCTAAGACAAATTATTCACAAGCGTAACTCCACTGAAATGCATTCCAGAACAATGAACCTTTTCTTTCCAATCCAAAGCCTAAGAAAAATATCTGTTAAAGAGCATTTTCTTCACTGCCTATGACTGAGGAACGCAGGCTGCGAATACAGCAACACGCAAGTACACGGGGAGCATCCATGCCAGCCAGCCCCGCTCCTGTTCTCCTGTACAGATGCCCACCACACGCACTAGAGACATCCCGGGAATCCTTCCCAGGTAATCCATACGAGTTGTAGCCACACAGGGCATGTGTCCCCCCGCGCACTCTTTGAACTTCAGCTCTCCTGAAAGCTGGAGTATGACATTTTGCAACTCTCGCTGGGCTGAAAACGCTGCGGACACCAACAACCCCCGCAAAGGGCTGGCAGGAAAGTCCTTTAGCAAGTGCTGCCGACAGACCGGGCGGACGGGG